>NW_015169215.1:361391-373030 GCF_001447785.1 Gekko japonicus
GCACTTCCCGTACTGCACCCGAAACGTCCCGACCCCTTTTATCGGCACCCGGTTTCGTTGGAAGTCCATGAGCGTAATGGGGGAGGCTCACAATCGGGGGCCCCCTTTGGGCATAGGCGCTTCAGCGTGGCCTCGGAAATTATAGAAGCCGCCGAACCCGAGTCTATTTCCATGGTGCAAGGGGACCCCTCTATCGATACGGTGGCCAGGATCTTAGGAGCGGGGGATTTGCAGGGGAGTTGCAGTACCTTTTCTGCTGTCTGCGTGAGGTGGTAGAGCTCTTCTGCACCGGCGGCATCCTCGCAGTGGGCCTCCGCCCGGCGGCGTGGTGGCAGCGCCTTGTTGGCCTTGGAGCGGCATGCTCGTGCGATGTGGCCCGTCCGGCCGCAGTTCCTGCAGGTGGCGTCGCGGAACCGGCATGACCTTCTCTCGTGGTTCTCACCGCAGCTCGCACAGTCTGCTGCCGCAGCTCGAGGTCGTTCCCGGCCGGGAGGGCGACGCTTGGGGCCTGTGTAGGCCCGGTGGGCTTCTTGCTCCTTGGGGTCGTCCGGCTCCCCTTGCTGAGCGGTGGTTGCGGCAGGGTGCGTCCGCTCCCAAGCTGTGGCAGATGATAGGGCTATGGCGATGGTGACTGCCTCCTTTTCAGCAATCCGCTGCCTGAGCTTTTGCTCCCTCAATCCCGCGACAAACCGGCCGCGGAGGGCTCCGTCGAGGTGCGCCCCGAAGTTGCAGCCAAGCGGCGGAGCTCTGCGAGGAAGTCCGCGGCCGTCTCCCGTGCGAGTTGGCTCCGGTCGTAGAACGCTAGCCTGCAGGTCATCTCCGATGGCTTAGGCGCATAGTGGTCCTGGACTGCCTTTACGATCTCTTCAAACGAGCAGGCGTCCAGGTCCTTCGGGGAGAGTAGACCTTCGGCTAGGGCCACTACGTCTGTGCCGCAGGAGGCGAGGAGGAATCCTCTCTTTTGTGCCTCGTCCGTCACCTTGTAGTACATGAGCGCGGACTTTACGCCTCGAACCCATGTACTCCATTTTTGCGGCCGCGCCGTATTGAAGGGCGGCAGCAGGCCTCCCTGCCCCGGCGCGGTTGTCATCGCGCTGGACGGGGCTGAAGCCGGGATCTGCTGTGCTGAAGCGGAGTCAGACATCGCTCGGCTGCAGGGCCGTCGCGTTCAGACGCCCTTCGGCTGGGGTGGCCTAGCGCTCAATCCCACCTTCATCGCCACTATTGTGTAGTGGGTTGACCACGTGGCTAGGCCTACTCAGCTTCCATAACATGGTGCACGCTTGACTCTTACACAACTAAGACAAAGACAAACGGCCAGCAGGCCAACTATTTACATATCCAGGGGACACCCCTGGATCCCATTGGGAGGTTCGAATTTCCCTCCCCAGTTCCCTTGGCTCCTATTGGAGAAACCAAGAGGCTGGTTACCAATGTCCACCCAGGGCCAATCCCTGGGTCGTCGCTGGCCCCTGGTGGCGGCCAGCATACACAACATAGGGTTTACCAGCACTGGGTTGGGAAGTACCTGGAGATTTGGGAGGCAGAGTCTGGGCAGGGGAGGGACCCCTACAGGGTATAAAACCATAGAATCCACCCTCCAAAGCAGCCATTTTCTCCAGGGGAACCGATCTTGATCATCTCGAGATCTACTGTAATAGCGGGATAGATCCAGGTGCCACCTGGAGGTTGGCAACCCTAATCCCAGGCCGTTTCAGAAGAGTTTTGTCCGTGAAATTTCACAACTACCTTGCCGGTCGTCATGTGATAATTAGGAAATCACATTCCGTTCCACATTTCAAATCAATATCCTTGTAAACCAAATAGTAATTTCCAGGTCATAAGCAATGCCTTGTATAATTGCAACACAGTTTCAGCCTCCCTGATGGATATTTGATTTATCATTAATTGTGGCTCGTTAAAGGGGGGGGCCCTGGAGATCGGTCCACGGACTCTTGTTTGGAGGGAGCGGAGAAAGGGACGGGAAGGAGTGTGGCTGGGAGCTCTTAAAAATTTATACTCTGAATCTGAGGCATTAATTGAATCTCTGTGTTTCGTTTACAAGATCTTTTGCAAGCGAAGCACGGAAACTCTTTGTGTAGATGCCAGGTGGTAAAGTTCAGAGCAGTTTGCTGCTTATTATTTGTGTGCCACTAAAATACAACTTTTCTGCTATGGAATAAGCGCTGAAACATGCATACCCAAATTCACAGTTTCTCTCTGCCATCTCTCCTCGAGTTGCCAGCTTCCAGGTGGGGCTTGGAGATCTCATGGGTTTACAAGTGATCTCCAGACTACAGAGATCAATTCCCCTGGCAAAAATGGCTGGTTTGGAGGGTGGACTCTATGGGCATTGTACCCTGCTGAGGTCCCTCCCCAGATTCTGCCCTTCCCAGGCTCCGCCCCCAGGTCTCCAGGAATTTCCTGACCTGGAGCTAGCAACCCTACATCAACCATTTTTCATGAGGTATGCTTGACCTGGATATCTCAGACTAGCCTGATCTCATTAGATCTCAGAAGCTAAGCAGGGTTGGCCCTGGTTACTACTTGAGAGTCAGTTTTGTGTAGTGGTTAAGTGTGCGGACTCTAATCTGGGAGAACCGGGTTTGATTCCCCACTCCTCCACTTGCAGCTGCTGGATGACCTTGGGCAAGCCATAGTTCTGACAAGTGCAGATTTCTTAACAATCATCCTCATGTAAAGTATACATGCCATAAACATAGACAAAGCCACTAGATAAAGGTGTGAGTACAATACAAAAGCTTGATGCAAATGTTCTTGACGCTGTTCAGGCTATGTTTCTGGAATGTTTTCTCTTCAAGGCATCTTGATAAAGCTGTGAAGTGGGAAAGTAGACTAAAAAGTCTTTGTTTTTCAAGCTCCTGAATAGCGTTTATCACTTCTTCCTCTAAAGACCTATGAATCCAAGGAATACCAGAGACAAAGAGAACACGCTTTCCCAGGATTAACAAGCGGTTTCGGATATCTTTATCAACTCTGTCTCTCTGTTGGGGTCAGGGGTCATTTCGTAGAAAAAGAGGTGCATGAGCTCATTAGCACGACTCATTAGCATAACTTATTTGCATATGCCACACCCCCTGACATCACCGGAAGTGTGTCAGAAGGCAACACCCACTGCTCAGGCTCTACTGGACTGTTTTGGATTGCTTGCTATTGGGGGGAGCATGCAGATCTGTCCTCGCAGTGGAGGGAGAGCTTGTACCTGAATAAAACTTGGTTTTAAAGGTGCCACTGGACTGTTTTGGAGGGGGGGACTCTGCAACTTACCTGGCTGCTTCTTGCTCTGACTGAGGGGTGATGGGAGCAGGGGGTGGGGCTTGTGGCATGTGCCCACCCCCTGGGCTCTTTACTGCCGGAGCTCCGCTCCTGTGGACTCCTGCAGGAAATGACCCCTGGTTGGGGTTCATCATCAAACTCTTGATGGAGCTGATTTTTAAAAAAACAAAACATGTCTTATGGCAATATAGAAATAATTGACCTTCATTTCTCCGAGAGGAAAAGAACAAACGCTCACCACTGCAGGAATGACAATAATGTGGCGAAGGGGCTCCTGAAAGCAGGTGACCCCCGCTCCCGCCGGGTGTCTGGCATCCCTACTGCAAGGAGATGTCTTGCCTGTCACTCTGGTCATTGGCTTGGTGGGGGCATGGAGAACGAGGAAGCCAACAGAAATGCTTCAACCCCCCGCTTCCAATACAGAGACCACTGTCTGGGGGTAACCTGAAGTGCTACTGCTTGAGGCCCGATAATAGCCACTTGTCCCTCTCCAGTCCTATGCTGTACCCCAGCAAAATAGAGGGACCCAGAAAGTGGGACAAACCATGGCAGAAAGGGGGCACAGAACTGGGATTCAGAGCCCCCTTGAAAACTATTTTCATCATCTTTTAATAACCAAAATATATGTTACAGGCAAAGGGCCTGAGAAATATCTGAGTCTCTCTGTCTCTCTCTCTCTAGGGAATGCCTACTTATAAATGACCCCTGGTTGGGGTTCATCATCAAACTCTTGATGGAGCTGATTTTTAAAAAAACAAAACATGTCTTATGGCAATATAGAAATATAGAAATAATTGACCTTCATTTCTCCGAGAGGAAAAGAACAAACGCTCACCACTGCAGGAATGACAATAATGTGGCGAAGGGGCTCCTGAAAGCAGGTGACCCCCGCTCCCGCCGGGTGTCTGGCATCCCTACTGCAAGGAGATGTCTTGCCTGTCACTCTGGTCATTGGCTTGGTGGGGGCATGGAGAACGAGGAAGCCAACAGAAATGCTTCAACCCCCCGCTTCCAATACAGAGACCACTGTCTGGGGGTAACCTGAAGTGCTACTGCTTGAGGCCCGATAATAGCCACTTGTCCCTCTCCAGTCCTATGCTGTACCCCAGCAAAATAGAGGGACCCAGAAAGTGGGACAAACCATGGCAGAAAGGGGGCACAGAACTGGGATTCAGAGCCCCCTTGGAAACTATTTTCTTCATCTTTTAATAACCAAAATATACGTTACAGGCAAAGGGCCTGAGAAGGATCTGAGTCTCTCTGTCTCTCTCTCTAGGGAATGCCTACTTATATATGTATTTGTATCCCCCCCCCCACTTACATATTCAGGGCTAAGCACAATGCAAATGTGGTTTGGATCGTGGCATGCTGATGAAACCTGACAAATGCAGAGTAACGTTACTGCTTAATGCAGTCAGGATGTGATCGGAGAAAAAAGGCATGCTTGAGAGGACGCTGGGGAAAACAAACCGTGTAACCTTTTACAGAGCTCTTTACTAAATCTGAACTTGCAAGGGATAAATGGGCTCACCGTGATGAGGATTCAAAGCCAGAATTTAGAATTATGCGAAGCAGAGGTGAGCCCCCCCCCCCCGTCCTGTGATTAATAGCATGCAGTTCTGTCATTTACCTTCAAAAAAAGGTACTTGTAACCTTATAGCAAAAAATAAAAATTGTAAATCAAATCTGTCCCCCCCACCCCAATCATTATTATTAGTATTTGGAATTTGTCGCCAGGACTTGTAAACCTGTTGCTGGGTTGATAAATCTGCTGCCAGGCTGGTAAATATGCTTTGGATTTCTGAAATCCATTGGGGAGATATTTGTTATAAATCTGTTCCTTGACTTCTAAAGATGTTTAAGGATGTTTTTAAAAGAAACAAGCCCCTTATATCATTTTAAATGGGGGATTTTCAGACTTGGACGGCACCGTCTTGCAGCCCCAGCACTTCCTGCATGTCAATTTTGCCTCTTGGTTATCGTTCCGGAAAGATATACTTTTTGCCAGTGTGCTGTTTGAAAGTCCAAAATTGGGCCGGCGTACTCGGAAACAGCTGGTTTGAATTGCTCCCCCGGTGGCGGCTGCCTCCGCATCGCAAGCTGTCGGGGAGCTGTGGCTTGCCATGCAGATTATGTGATTTTCTCCCTGCTGTGACAAGCCCGCAAGATGGCTCAAGGGGGAGGCAAATTTTGACCTTGAATTGGGGGGGGGGAACCATGGATTTCAGAAATGAGAATGTCCCACCTCTCCCTGAGGAGGTCTAGACAAATTTGAGTAGGTTTAGGTGGAACTCGAAGAGATAGGGTTGCAAGCCCTGAGTTGGGAAATACCTGGAGAATTTGGGGGTGGGGCCTGAGGAGGGCGGGGTTTGGGGGAAGGAAGGGGTTTAATGGGGCACAATGCCATAGAGTCCACCTTCCAGGGTGTCTGTTCTCTCCAGATGAACTGATCTCTGTCCCCTGGAGATCTTCAACTGCTGCCTGGAGTTGGCCCGTAGCTAACATGGGGCCCACGAGGCCTGGCCCCCTAGTGTTTCTTATGGGCCCCTTCCCTCCCGGGCTGCCCCCAATGTGCTCCCACTTACCACCTGCACTGTACTTTCATTTAATTAGCTGGCGGGCACCCTAAGGCCCCCTCCCAAAAAATTCTCTAGCTACGGGGCTGGCTGGAGGTTGGTAGCCCAAACAGTAGAACCTCACGGATTTCTGGAGGAGACAATGCAGTGTAATGGTGAGTGTTTGAGGCGAGGGCTGGGGGAAGACCCAACTCACCCTTGGAGAAAATGGCAGAGGCAGAGAGTGGGCCTTATGGCCTCGCGTCACATCCCTGCTGAGTTCCCAGAAATCTGCAGGAATTTCCCAAGCCAGAGTTGGGTTTCAGGTAAGTAGCTTGTGTTGGTCTGCAGTAGAAAAGCAAGATTTGAGTCCAGTGGTATCTTAAAGACCAACAAGATTTCCAGGGTATAAGTTTACGAGAGTCAAAGCTACCTTCATCATAAGAACATAAGAGATGCCAATGTTGGATCAGGCCAAAGGCCCATCCAGTCCAACACTCTGTATCACACAGTGGCCAGAAACACCAGTGCCATCAGGAGGTCCACCAGTGGGGCCAGGACACCAGAAGCCCTCCCACTGTTGACCCCCCCCCAAGCACCAAGATGACAGAGCATCACTTGCCCCAGAGTCCCTATACCTTGTGGCTAATAGCCACTGATGGACCTCTGCTCCATATGCTTATCAGATACCATCCCAGAGTTGGTAAACCTACCCATGAAGGTCATGGTGCTTTTGAAACCCCTTCAGAAACTTCAGCTTGTCCAAAACACAGCCAGGTTATTATCACAGGTGGCAGGATTCAGGGATCGTATCACACCTGCGCTGAACGATCTGCACTGGCTGACCATCTGTTTCTGGACACAATTCAGACTGCTGGTTCTTACCTTTAAGACTCTCAATGGCTTGGAGTTATTGTACTTGAAGCACTGCCTCCTCCCAGGCTGTCTGGCTGCCTGTTTAAGATCTCTTTCGCAAGCCCTGCTCATAGTGCCCCCTGCCTCCATAGGTGAGGTGGGTGGCAAAGAGAGACAGGACTTTTCCAGTGGCGGCACCTTGTCCTTGCAATACCTTCCCCTTTGAGGCTCACCTGGCACCAACTTTACTGCTTTTAGGTGCCGGGCCAAAGCTCTTCTTTTGGCCCAGGATTTTTAAGTGTCTTGTTTTGTTTGTTCGTTTTTGCTGTTTTATGGCCTGCTTCTAGCCTGAGGCTTGTGTAGCTGATTTTCAATTTTTTGTTTTTAATGGTTGTCCATTGCCTAGATTGAACCTTACATTGTGGGGAACAGGTGATCCATAAATTGAATCGATAAATAGATAAATAACTTTTTTTAGGCTGCTGAAAAGGTGTGTTGTTGCTTTTTGGGCATTTATATGGCCATACATTGTGTTGTTTTTATGATTCCATGGTTTTGGTTTTTTTACTTCTGAGCTACCTTAAGCAGATCTCAGGAGAGACAGTAAATAAATTTCTTGAATAAATAATAAAAATAATAATAATCTGAGCCTGGCCTACCTCACAGGGTTCTTGTGAGGGGAGGGCCATCTGTGCCACCCTCAGGAATGGTGGGATAAAAAAGGAAGAGATCCTGGCAGAATCTGTTGGATTCGTCTTTAGATTACTGGCTCTCTTCCTGCAGGTATTTTAAGCCTGGATATGGCCAGGAGCAAGAGCCCTTGGGCATGAGCCCTTGGGCAAAACTTATAGCCTTTGGCCTTGGCTGGATATATTATCTTAACCTGGTGGACACGATGGATTCTAACCCATGATATCTTGTCTACTTCTTTTCTTTTTAATGATACGTTTTTAAGCTACGTTTGTTTTAAAAGTGAGATAAAAAATACACTAAATTTTAAGAAACCATTAGATGTTCAGACCCTGTTTTCTGACATAGCAAACATTCCCTCTTTTGTTTCTTTTTTATCATTGTATATTTTAGTTATTATTTATTTATTTATTTAGAAAATGCCACTGCTCCAGAAGCAGCTCAAGGTGACTCAGGGATCAGTCGATAAAACAATACCAACAACTAAACAAAAACCAGGCATGCCAATAAAAATAGTTTGCTAAAAACATGCCGGGGCATAAAAATGATACAGAACAGTTTCAGTTCTCCACTTTTTCCAGTGATTTTTGTGTGCCATCTATAGTATGTAAGTCACAAAAAGTACGTAAGTAACACAGAGTATGTAAGTAACATAAAAGACATAAATCACGTATGCAGCATACCTGTAATGCTGATTT
This sequence comes from Gekko japonicus, assembly GCF_001447785.1. Classification (NCBI taxonomy): domain Eukaryota; kingdom Metazoa; phylum Chordata; class Lepidosauria; order Squamata; family Gekkonidae; genus Gekko; species Gekko japonicus. The sequence continues at coordinate 369,487 of NW_015169215.1, forward strand.
ATTGATTCAAAGATCATGGATTCAATTCTCATAGAAGAAAGGAAAAATCAGCACAGGTCTAGGGACCTAAATAGCAAGGACCAAAATTAGAAACCATCCCTATGATGACAGCAGTGCAGCATAGTGGTTAGAGTGTCAGACTAGGATATGGAAGATCCAGGTTTGAATTCCCCTTAGCCAACTCACTGAGTGACCTGGGGCCAGTCAGGTCCTGTCAGTCTACCCTACCTCACCGGGTTATTGTGAGGATAAATAAGAGAAGAATGATGTAAGCTGCTTTGGGTCCCATTGGGCAGAAAAGCAGGTTATAAATGGAACCAATAAATGAAACTTCATAATCTTTAACTTTTCTCATAAATGAGATTAGAGAACTAATTTCCCCTTCAGTTTGGTGTGGTGGCTAGGAGCGCGGACTGTAATCTGGGAGAACCAGGTTTGAGTCCCCAGTCTTCCACATGCAACTGCTGGTGTGACCTTGGGTCAGTCATAAATTCTTTCAGAGCTGTTCTCTCAAAGGTAGTTCTCGGGAGAGCTCTCTCAGCCCCACCTACCGCACAGGGAAAGGAGATTGTAAACCGCTCTGAGACTCCTTCGGGTAGTGAAGGGCGGGGTATAAATCCAATTTCCTCCTCCTCCTTGTGCCATTTCCACGGTGCCATGCATGGCTTTGAGCAAAATTAAAGAATTTTAATTTAATGCCTGGCCCCACTGGTGGACCTCCTGATGGCACTGGTATTTCTGGCCACTGTGTGACACAGAGTGTTGGACTGGATGGGCCTTTGGCCTGATCCAACATTGGCATCTCTTATGTTCTTATGGAGTGGCACAAGATTAAAAGATTGCGAGGGGTAATTTGTAACCCGGTGGCCAACATTAATTTCATCTCATATTAATGAGAAATATATCAACATAACAAGCAGAGTGAATGTTTCATTGCAGCTGAAATTCCTTTTAGGAAAGCATCTCTTAATGAGGAATGCAACCATGGGGCTCGTGCCCATTCGTATCCCATCTGCCTGACAGGGATGTGTATTCATGTGTTTAATACAGGAGAGTTATCATTAATTAGGTCTGTACACACTGTGAAGGCGTCATGTGATGGATCTGTCTTTTCTCCCTCCCCTGTGCAGTGCTTTGTGAAACGGGGGCCAAAGGTCTGAGCAATGTGAAAAAGAGGGGGGGGTTCTGTCTCCAACCCGTCTCCCATCACAGCGACAGAGCAATATCCCAAGGGACGGATGTTGTTTTAGAAGAGTGCCCAGTATCCCTCATCCCTCAATTGTCACTTGAGGTCGAGTAACTCTTCAAGGGATACTCAAGCAGTGTGTTTATCGCCAGTAGTTTTGTACAAGAGGGGATTCTATTGCTGTCGAACGGCAGCGAGAGGGGAGCGATTGCTGGAGCTCTGCTGCTCATTTTTCTCCGAGATTGTTTGCAGCCTCAATTAGAATTGCTTTGGGGGGTGGCCGCCTGAGAACGGTCTCAGGCAAGCTCTGCTGAAACCACGGCCTTGATCCAGTGGTGCTCACGCGTGGTCCTGTCAAATAAAAGGCAGTTGTGCTGATCAGGTGTTTGTCGGGAGAGTGAGGGGAAGGGCGGCGGCTCAATGGAAGAGCCTCCGTTTGGCATGCAGAAGATCCCAAGCTGAGTCCCTGGTATCTCCAGGTGAAAGGATCAGGCGGTATGAAAGATCTTCACCCGAGACCCTGGAGTAGAGATGTAAAATTTCCGGAAATTTTGAAATTTCCCCCCGGGTTTTTTCGGGGGGAAACGGAAATGTTCGGAAAAATTGAAAAAATGCTACATTAGCATTTCTTTTGTCTTTTCTAGATTGAAAGTCATTCTGTTACTTTAGGAACATAAAATATGACTACGGACATTTTTACTTGGCATGAAATTATCACGACTAGCATATTAAAAATATAGTGTATCCAAACAATTATTACAAACAGAATACCCACCCACATGCAAAAACAAAACTGAAACTTTTTTTATTTTCTTCTGACAATCGCACCTCCTAAAGGAAGAAATGCATCTTGTTCTTGCATTGGAGAGTTCCGTTTGTAACCTAGGACTTGCTTGTCCTCAGTGCACAGAAATTAGATCAATCTGATACCATATATATATATATTAGAAATGATTTGGAAAATATTTGAACCCCTTGTCTTAAAATATTTTATTCATCATGTTAAAATAAAACGTTCCATTATTAATTTTTTCCTTTTCCTTTTCTTTTTTCAATTTTTCGGAAAAAAACAAAAAGGCTTCAGGGAAAAAACGGAAAAAACCCATTTTTTCCCCGAATTTTTCCGGGTTTTTTTCCGGGCCTTCACATCTCTACCCTGGAGAGCTGCTGCCCATCTGAGTAGACAGTACTGACCTCAACAGGCCAACGGTCTGATTCAGTATAAGGCAGCTTCATGTGAATGGGTGGGTGATCTACCGGCACTGCTGATCAATACTACGGCTGAGATATAAATTACATGAAGACCAAAATAATGGCCTTTGCCAACAAGCCTAGGGTGTTTAATCGATTTATTGACTCTCGTCCCATTGAGCAAGTTCGTTGTTATAGATACACTTGGAGTTGTACTATGGCTGATTATCTGATGGTGGATTGACCTGGGCCATTGGGCGTGTTGTGTGCATGACTCGGTGTGTGGGTGTGTGTAAAGGCCTGTCAAATCAGAGCTGCATCATGGCAACCCCATAGGGTTTTCAAGGCAAGAGATGAACACCAAAATACACGCTAAATTTGCACGATTTTGGTCCCCAGTGATAAATTACATGACAAAATATGAAGTACTCCCTAAAAATACTTACCACCATAGTTGGATATTTCTGTCATTGACTCTTATCCTTGGATTGCGGGACAGAACAAAAAATGAGATATACAGTTGTGGTCTTAGATAAGACATTACGAGTCAGTTGAAATGGGATGCAACAGACTTTCTTGTAGGCTCCTTCATACCCTTCCTTTATTGTGTTTTTAATGGTTGCATCATGTATTACTTTAAAGAATAAATAATATATATATATATATTAAAAAAACAACAACCCGGAGGTGCTTTACCATTGCCTACTTCTGCATAGAAATACTGGTATGACTTGGCAGTCTCCCATCCGAGTACTGACCAGGGCCAGTGCCGCTTAGCTTCTGAGATCTGATGAAATCGGGCTAGCCCAGGCCATCCATGTAAGGCGACTCTCTATCTAGCAATTTTTATTTATTTAAAACTTTTAGATGCTCCCTCTCTCCCAAAGCCCAGGGCAACATACTGGTTAGAGCATCAGGCAAGGATCTGGTGGACCCAGGTTCAAATCCTCACTCTGCCAGAGAAGCTCATTGGGCGAATTTGGGCCAATCCCTCTTTCTAGACTACTCTACCTGTCAGGGCTATTGTGATGGTAAAACGGATGAGGGGAAAGGATCATGGGCACCTCCCTAAGTTCCTTGGCAGAAGGGCAGGAGAAAGATGTACGAAATAAAAAAAAATACGACAGAATGCCAACGGTGAATGTTCATCCTGAAAAAGAATCAGCT
>NW_015169215.1:373041-381540 GCF_001447785.1 Gekko japonicus
AAGAGTTAAAATGCAGGAACCATATTCAGATTTTATTCAGAGCTAGCATGTATACACCAAAGCCCGTTTCCATACAATCATATCGCCATATCTGGACCCTGGACTAATCAGTTTTATTTAACCAGTCCAGAGTCCAGATATGATGATATGATTTAACAGTTTTTTTATTGGCATGTAACCCTTGCAAACCCATATACAAAAAACAAACAAACAACAACCACAGCATAGAATAATATCTGCAAAATACAGAAACAAGGAATTGCCAAGTACCAGTATACCCATCAAATAAATAAAGGGCAAATAGAATAGTCAGTTTTATGCATACCTCATATTTTAATCTACACTTAAATTTGATTTTATTTTGTATTTTGCCCTGGATAATATGGTGCATTTGCTACCGATCAGTTTTATTCTATTTTCTTAGCCTTGCTTCTTGCAGTTCGGGTAATTCTCTTTTCTATTTCTTTTTTTTGCATTTTTGCCAAATCACACCTGATACTTTTTGGTGTTGCATTGTTGTTTTGTATTTTTCATATCTTCCTGTGTGCGCGCGCGCCCGTGTGTGTGTGCACCATTAAGTCGGTCATGGAGACCTCTGGTGACTGATTCCTACTGGGGGCCTAGAGGATATTCAGAGAGGTGGCTGAATAAAGCCTGCTGCCGCCTCCCAACGGCTATAATGGGAAGCCTGGCATCCCTATAGGGAACACATTTTTCCCCCTTGTGGGACAGGGTCTCCTCCCCCAGTGTGATGGTCCACATCCACACCATCCAGAGAAGAGGAGTTTGTTCTATACTCCACTTTTCTGTACCTTAAGGAGTCTCAAAGCGGCTTATGACCAGTGTTCCCTCTAAGCTGAGTTAGTGTGAGCTAGCTCACAGTTTTTTAGCCTCTGGTTCACACATTTTTGCCTTCGCTCAGGAGGGATGGCTCCAGAGCAAACTGATTTATGCAGCAGCCAAACTACTCGCTCACAACTTTAATGCCAGTGGCTCACAAAGCAGAATTTTTGCTCACTAGACTCCACAGCTTAGAGGGAACATTGCTTATGACCCCCTTCCCTTCCCCTCCTTGCAACAGGCACCTTGTGAGGTGGGTAGAGCTAAGAGGCCTGAGAGGTCTGTGACCAGTGTTCCCTCTAAGCTGAGCTAGTGTGAGCTAGCTCACAGTTTTTTAGCCTCCAGCTCACACATATTTTTCTTAGCTCAGGAAGTAGGGCTGCCAAGCCGCGGCGGGGGATCCGTGCGTCTTCACAGGATCCCTGCTGCGGGGGACAGCGATACGCGTTGCACCGCCGTCGCCAGGATGTGACGCTACGCGTCGCTCTGGCAACGGGGCTGTTTGGAGTCCCGTTGCCAGAGCGACACGTAGCATCACATCCTGGAGACGGCGGTGCAACATGTATCGCTGTCCCCCGCGGAAGGGATCCTGTGAAGACGCACGGATCCCCTGCCGCGGCTTGGCAGCCCTATCAGGAAGGGATGGCTCCAGAGCAAACTAATTTATGCAGCAGCCAAACAGCTCACTCACAACTTTAATGCAAGTAGTTCACAAAGTAGAATCTTTGCTCACAAGACTCCACAGCTTAGAGGGAGCACTGCCTGTGACTCGCCCAAGGTCACCCAGCAGGCTTCATGTAGCAGAGCGGGGAATCAAACCTTAACCACTACACCATGCTGGTTCCACACGCAGGAGATAACAGTCTGCAATGTCCCACCTATTTAGCTCTAAAAGCAGATTGTTCCTTCATGTAAGGTTAACTTGAGAGGTTTGGGAAATCCGGTCTTGCATGTTTGTAACATCATGAGTCTTTTGTGGGGGGTTTTTTTTTAAACTGCCAGGGAAAAAATGCAGCACAATCTCTTCTGACAGGCCAATGGTTAATAAGCATCGCACAGCTGAGATGAAGTGGCACTTCCTCCCTCGGAGACATCACACTGGCTCTTTCCAAACCCTGTGTGAAATAAACTTTCCTTTGATTTGGCTGGTTAAGACCAGATGCCATGTTGCTTTGAGCAACCCATGATGCTCGAACGGCATCCTGACCTTAAGTGGCTGAGATTCATCTCATTTTGCGATTAATAGAATCATTAGAAACCTCTCAGAGGAGTTCCCGATATTAAATCCCCCCGCTGTTACCCAAATAGGCAGTTTCCTACTTAATTGGGGAAATTAGCTTTAACAGAGACAGAGGGAGAGGCGGGTAACTGGGATTGCCACCAAGGTTTTTGGGGATTTTTCCCTTAGAGAACTCTCAAAATAAACCAGGCAGATGTTCACTTGGGGGGAAAAAACACAAACACACTAAAATCCATTCGAGCTGGCTAAGGAGAGGGAGAAAGTGATTTTGGAGAGGTGATAGTTACCAATCTCAAAGACAGAAGTCCTTGGAAGTGGCAACAAAACAACCAGCGTTTCATGTGGAAGAAGAGGAGGCCCACATGCAAGTGAGGGTATATGATAAGGCGCCAAGAACACAGATATATACACACACACACTGACTGGTGTCTGGGATCGTTAGATATAGGGCAAAATGCTGCTGAGGGCAGGGGGACATGCCTGCCCCCCAAACAATAACTTGATTGGTTTTCTAGTGATGGATAATGTTTTGGGAGAGACTTGATGTGTTTCTCACACTAATCTGGGAGAAACTTCATGTGTTTTCCTGAGATAAGCAATAACTTTGGCGAAACCTTAATATAATCACCTGAGCTGAATTATACGTGTTAATGTTTCTTGAGTACCAGACAGGAAAACTACCAGGGTTTTATGAACAGTGCTAAGTGTTGCTAGGGTTGCCAAAAAAAACCCGGTTTGCCAGGGGTCCCCCATTTTGGGGGAAGGTTCTACCGGCCAGATGGCCGGCGGGGGAAGCCCCACCCCCAACACCCACAGCCACCCATCTCTCTCCCTTTAAGTGTGTGGAACCCGTGTTTCCTCCCAAGCCTGATCTCCACAAGCTTGCAGGGAAATGCCAGCTTCGTGCTCTTAAAAGGGAAACGCGGCTGCTCTTAAAGGGGAAACGCCAGCTCCTGCATTTAAAAGGGAAACGCCGGCTCCTTTAAGTGCAGGGAACTGCCGTTTCTGGAGATCTGGCGCACGGGTGGGCGGGGGGGGTGGACGTCCCCAACGTGATGTCATCACGTCGGGGATGCCCCCCCCCCTCCACGAACACCCCCACAGTCCCCCCCTCGGGGTGGAAGATGGACTTGGCAACCCTAAGTGCTGCTAAAATGGGGTAAATGGGCAAGGGCATATGATGAGGTCAATCCAAGGTGAGGTGACCTATCTTGGAAGACCCGTTGTTCCTGAAATTATACATCTCCCCAGGGTGTGGAGAGGGCTGTTAGTCTCTTCTGACTCACCTTCAAAAATAAATAAATATTTTCCAAGTCGTGCCCCTGACTGGCATCCATTTTGTGTCATTTTAGGCCAGACAGTGTCTTATGTTTATGACTGTTGAAGTGATATTTGTATGACGGGTGTTTGTGCCTTTTTCTCTCTAATCGCTGAACTGCCCCTCTGTGGGAGGGGGGATCTGACTGCTAACACTGCTTGTAATGCAAACAAATGTACAAGTTGTATATGCATTTTTTTAAAAAAAATACTAACACCAAATATGAAAAAGAAATGTTAGCAAGACCGAGAGACAGATGTAGATATTAAAATTACATGAGTGTATTAAACACAATGAGCTGAGTCCAAACACCTAATGGAACTCTCTCTTTAATGAATGTAACAGGATGTATAACATCTCTGTATAGTGCCTTAAATGCACAAAAATAAAAATAACAATCAAGCTTTATTTTTAGTCGTTTTCTTACCTGATTGTTTAATGAAGCTGCAGACGCAAACAAATAAGTTCGACTAGAGACTTTTTTCTTTCTTTTACATGAACGAGGAGAATTTTAAACGTGTTGGAAATCTCTGCTTGTGTCTTAGAACTGAATCTCTCAGCCTGGAGCAATCAAAGCAACCCTGTTATTGTTTTAAGAGGGAACCAAAGGAGGAGAAGGAGAAGAAAGGAGGAGGAGGAGGAGGAGGAGAAGAGTTGGATTTATACCCCGCCCTTCACTCAGAGTCTCAGAGCGGCTTACAAACTCCTCCCCTTCCTCTCCCCACGACAGACACCCTGTGACATCAGTGGGGCTGAGAGAGCTCTTTTGAGAACTGCTCTTGAGAGAACAGCTCTGAGAGAACTTGTGATTGGCCCAAGGTCACCCAGCAGCTGCATGTGGAGGCGTGGGGAAATCAAACCCGGTTTCCCAGATTAGAGTCTGTTGCTCTTAACCACTGCACCAAGGAAGGGAGATGGAAAAAAAGATAATGGTAGCCTCTTGACATAAATGCTGGCCACGTGCTATTGGAGAGGTACGTTTATATATACTAGGGCTCTCCAACCTTTTTGAGCCTGAGGGCACATTTGAAATTCTGACATGCTCTGATGGGGGCAGCAACAAAAAGGCCATCACAAAATGGCTGCTGCAGGAGGTGGAGCCAGCCACAAAATTGCTGCCACGGCTTAACTTCGGTAACACAGTGCAGACCCTTATGTTGCGGTGGCAGTGGCTGCCAAAGCAATATTTTTATAAACTCTTCAAGGTCAACCATATCTCCAGTAGTCATTCAGAAGCTTTGCTGGGCAGAAGCCCTACCTGGTCCCACCCACTTCCCAGAAAGTACTTGGCGGGCACCAGAAAAGGTGTCAGTGGACGCCATAGCACCCACAAGCACCACGCTGGGCACCCCTGATATATACTACTAATGTTCAGAATGATTCATGGATGTGGCATGGGTATTGATGGGAAAATACAGGAAGGGAGGTTGAATTAAGTATCAGTGTCAAAGTGTTTTCTCCCTGGAAGGTTACAGTTTGGTGTAGTGGTTAAGTGTGCGTGCTTTAATCTGGGAGAACTGGGTTTGATTCCCCACTCCTCCACTTGCAGCTGCTGGATGACCATGGGCAAGCCATAGTTCTGGCAGAGCTCTCTCAGCCCCGCCTACCTCACAGGGTGTCTGTTGTGGGGAAGAAAAAAAAAATGTTATACAATTGCATTTCACACCGTACATCCCACGTTTTATGGTCTCCTGATGCCATTGTTTAAAAATCATATAAAAAGATCTGCTAGTAGAGAGCGACTGAAATCACATTTGACATAGTAGGCTTCAGTCCATATTGGTTTATGCTGGAATAAAATATGGGGGAAAGAGACAGATCTTTCAGTGAGCATATGCTACATACGTTTAATTCCCCTGGAAATCTAGATGTCAACATCTCAGTAGGGATTCCATCTATGTGTTTAGCTGTTTCACGTATACCCTGCCTTTCTCCCCCGTGGGGGACCCAAAGCGACTCACATTATTCTCCTCTCTTCCATTTTATCCTCACAACACCCCTGTGAGGTGGGTCAGGCTGAGGGTGTGCCACTGGCCCAAGGTCATCCAATGAGATCTCATGGCAGAGTGGGGATTCAAACCCGGCTCTCCAAGATCCTGGTCTGACACTCTACTCACTATCCCACACTGGCTCTCAAGCCCAATCATCAAGACCCAAGACTTGCATTCTTGCAAAATATTGGTCGATAAAATCACTGGCCGTACTCTTCGTTGTATTTGATATCAGAGATTGTTTACTGTAAACCAGTCTGGCACATAGCAGCCTTTCCAGGCACAGCCCTTGCTCTTGGAGAGAGAGAGAGAAATTAATCCTCTCAGTAAGAGACTCATTAATGGGAAACTCCACAGTCATCATCCTTAGAAAATATTTTGCATTGTTGCTCAGCCAGAGAAGCTGGAGCGGTGGGTATCATCTGCAAATATTGGGGCTGAAGCAGATGTGGCAGCAGGCATTCTCTGAAGAGAACGTCCACAGCTGCCCCCCCCCCTCTTAGTGTCCATCGAAGCCACAGGTGGAGAGGGATTCCAAATCTGCACAAGGGACAATGAAGTTCACGCTTTCCCCTTCTATCTTCTTCTTCTTGTCAGAACACCCTTTCCTGTGTCTCTGCTGCTGAATTTGAATTCATCAAGTGGTCTGATGTTCCTTCATGTTCTTCCCCCTCCACCCCAGGGGGTGAACAAGGGTTTGGGATGCCTTAGTCATTACAGGTAGGTGTTAATTGTCCTGGTGAAACCAGGGATGACTCAGTCCTTTCAGTTGTAAAGTAAGTGAGCAAAAAATAATGACCAATTACTGCTATTGTGCGTGGTCCCTGTAGCTTTCTTGAGTATATCTGAATGTTATACAATTGCATTTCACACCGTACATCCCACGTTTTATGGTCTCCTGATGCCATTGTTTAAAAATCATATAAAAAGATCTGCTAGTAGAGAGCGACTGAAATCACATTTGACATAGTAGGCTTCAGTCCATATTGGTTTATGCTGGAATAAAATATGGGGGAAAGAGACAGATCTTTCAGTGAGCATATGCTACATACGTTTCATTCCCCTGGAAATCTAGATGTCAACATCTCAGTAGGGATTCCATCTGTGTGTTTACCTGTTTCACGTATACCCTGCCTTTCTCCCCTTTGGGGGACCCAAAGTGACACCATTATTCTCCTCTCTTCCATTTTATCCTCACAACACCCCTGTGAGGTGGGTCAGGCTGAGGGTGTGCCACTGGCCCAAGGTCATCCAATGAGATCTCATGGCAGAGTGGGGATTCAAACCCGGCTTTCCAAGATCCTGGTCTGACACTCTACTCACTATCCCACACTGGCTCTCAAGCCCAATCATCAAGACCCAAGACTTGCATTCTTGCAAAATATTGGTCGATAAAACCACTGGCCGTGCTCTTTGTTGTATTTGATATCAGAGATTGTTTACTGTAAACCAGTCTGGCACATAGCAGCCTTTCCTGGCACAGCCCTTGCTCTCGGAGAGAGAGAGAGAAATTAATCCTCTCAGTAAGAGACTCATTAATGGGAAACTCCACAGTCATCATCCTTAGAAAATATTTTGCATTGTTGCTCAGCCAGAGAAGCTGGAGCGGGGGGTATCATCTGCAAATATTGGGGCTGAAGCAGATGTGGCAGCAGGCATTCTCTGTAGAGAACGTCCACAGCTGCCCCCCCACCTCTTAGTGTCCATCGAAGCCACGGGTGGAGAGGGGTTCCAAATCTGCACAACGGACAATGAAGTTCACGCTTTCCCCTTCTGTCATTTTCCTCCTTGTAGATCACTCTCTTTACATCACCCTCCATCTTTTGCCCCCACATGATCCTGGGATGTTTTCTGGGATTACCAGGTGCCTGCTAATGGTAGGCAAACTCCTGGTAATTGTGGCCGCTGCTCGCTGACGTTCAGCGGGTTAATGGGCAGAAGCAAGATGGCCGAGCAGGGGGACAGCAGTGGTCATCTCCGCGCAATGACATCACTTCCAGTGTGACCTGGAAGTGGCAGCAATGCACCGGGGGCATTGTTTATGTATTTTTGGATGAGTGCTGGACCATCACCCCAGGGTGATGCCAGCACTTCCAGGCTGCACCAAAAGTGATGTCATGGCACAGGGGCGACAATCGCTGCCCCCTTCCCACAGTAAGTACCTGCCTCCCCTGTCTCCCACCGGTTTTCAGGTCATGCCTGGCAACACTTTTGTTTTCCCTTGTGGGGCAACGGCAGGGGGCCCCAATTTGCATCAGGAAAATTGCATGGGGATAATCCAGTCCCCTCTTTCCCAAAGTTTGGTTCCCAGTACAGATCTTTCTCCTCTCCTTCTCTTCCATTGGCTGCTATCTACAATCTTTAACTCTTAATGAGGTTAGTTCATGGACTTTCTGGCATCGTGTCCCCTCTTTCCCAAAGTTTGGTTCCCAATACAGGTCTTTCTCCTCTCCTTCTCTTCCGTTGGCTGCTATCTACAATCTTTAAATCTTAATGGACTTCCTGGCATCATACCTGTCTTCATCCCTGCAAGTTCAGGTCAACAGAGGGCCTTTGTTTGTTTCTTACTTTTTCACCAGTGCATGTCTGTTTTGAAGTTAAATTCCAGAGGAGGGGCATGTGGGACTTTGTAGAAACGTGATGATGGCTGAGGTCAAAGCATTTTCCCATGGGACTTGGCTAGGGTTGCGGACTCTGAGGTGGGAAATTTCTGGAGATTCTGGGAATGGGGCATAGGGAGGATGGGCTTGGGGAGGAGACAGATCTTATCTGGGTATAATACCATAGACTCCACCCTTCAGAGCAGTCATTTTCTCCAGGGAAAATGATCTCCATCGCCTGGGGTTTAATTCCCAGAGATTGCCAGGCCCCACCTGGAAATTAGCTACCATAGACTTAGTGTGAACGACATTGTGCGCTACTTCCCATGCAAAGCACTGACGCATGGTTTGTTAGCACACCAGAGGTGGGTAGCCTAGGTAAGTGTTCTGCTCCATGTAGGATTCTCTAAGCTCTTGTGCCCTTTTGAGTCATTACACTTTTGGCACTCAAACTGTGTGTAAGGAAGAAGAAGAAGAAGAAGAAGAAGAAGAAGAAGAAGAAGAAGAAGA
>NW_015169215.1:381659-384704 GCF_001447785.1 Gekko japonicus
GGAGGAGGAGGAGGAGGAGGAGATTGGATTTATACCCCGCCCTTCACTCGGAGTCTCAGAGCGGCTTACAATCTCCTTTCCCTTCCCCTCCCCACAACAGACACCCTGTGAGGTGGGTGGGGCTGAGAGAGCTCTGGCACAAACTGCTCTTTTTCAAGGACAGCTCTGCCAGAACTATGGCTTGCCCAAGGTCATCCAGCAGCTGCAAGTGGAGGAGCGGGGAATCAAAGCTGGTTCTCCCAAATTAGAGTCCGTGCACTTAACCGCTACACCAAACTGGCTCTCAAACTGGCTGATTGTTCCCATAAGTGTGACCACCATTGTGTTTATGTAAGGTAATGTACTAATTTTTCCAGTTCCAGTAGGCCTGAATGCATACTCTCTCTCTCTATATATATATATATATATAGATATGTTTGCATGTATTGAAGCTCGGAAATACGTTTGTTATCCTGTTCACCCAAAGTGGTAATGATGCATATTGGGAAGCCTGGGAGTAGCATAGTCTCCCTTCCTGTGAGGTACAAACACCAAATTGTAATTACTAAAAAGGCTTTCAGGGACATGAGCCAGTTGATTTCTCTTCCCCTCTTTTTCCTTTTAACAGACAGTTCTTCTCAATATTCCCTCAACATTCTATCCTTTCTAGAGCATTTGGGGAGGGGGGGTTTCATCAGGCATTTTTCTAGCTTGGCTCTTTCCTGTAGTTAATTTACTAAGTTATCATTTTCTGTTCACCTGGAATCTCCTAACTAGGGGGAGATCCCTACTTTGTGAGTGGATAACCTGGGTTTGCCACATTGATCAACCTCATAGAGGCCAACTAGTTTACTAGTAGAAATAGTGATAAAACTACAGGGATTTGTATTTTGTCCACCATGCTTTTCGCATATATGCACAAACATCTAGACATCTGGAATGAAAAGTCGTCAATACACAAATCAATTTAAAAAACAAACAAACCCAAAGGACCTTGAAAAAGATGTACTAACAGCAATGTTAATTATATCAAACGAACACTGTTGTCAAATACAAATGCAGTTCGATGCTAATCTAATACAGCATCAAAGTGAATGAAATGATAATGTAGTTGACAGTGCAACGACTAGACCCCAGGTAGATTTTCATCCTGTATGCTGTCGTCAGATTCTTATATAATTCTCATCTCATATGCCTTCATCAGACGGCTGTGGAAAAACTTGGAGACAGGAAAACTTTTCATCTTTTAAAGACCTGGAAGCAGCAGCATCCCCATAAAATCTGAAATATTAAATATATGCTATTACTTATGTATCACCCTCTACTATTATCTCCCAATCAAAAAAAAAAAAGTCTGACCTGAACGATTCCAAGCAGAAAAAACAAGAAATCTTCTGGAATATCCTCACCATGAATATGTTTCTCCTATCTTTCTAATCATTGGCCAATAGTTAACTAATCAACAACGAAATAATCCATCATAAATAAGCAATATCTACATAATGCTGTAGTAATCTCTTATGGGCTGCGGTGGCTCAACTGGTTAAGATGCTGAACTGCAGACAGGAAGGTTGGTAGTTCAGCAGTTCGAGACCCGAGTGCCGCATGATGGAGTGAACTCCCATCTCTGGTCCCAGCTCCTGCCAACCTAGCAGTTCGAAAGCAAGAAATTGCAGGTAGATAAATAGGTACCACTTAGGTGGGAAGGTAACAGCATTCCATGTGCCTTGGCGTCTAGTCATGCCGGCCACATGACCATGGAAACGTCTTTGGACAGTGCTGGCTCTTCAGCGTGGGAACGGAGATGAGCACCACATCCCTAGAGTCGGATTCGACTGACTTTCGAGCAGGGGAAACCTTTACCTTTACCCAATCTCTTATGGCCCTGACCTGGATTGCCCAGGCTAGCCTGATCTCATCAGATCTTAGAAGCTAAGTAGGGTTGGCTTAGTGGGTTAGTTGGTTGGTACTTGGATGGGAGGCCACCAAGGAAGTCCATGGTTGCTGTGTGGAGGCATACAAGGGCAAACGACCTCACTGTGTCTCTTGTCATGAACACCATAAATGAGCTGTAACTCGATGACACTGTCCACCACCAATCTATTATGACTATTCTATAATAGGTGTAGGAGCTGCGGTGGCTCAAGTGGTTAAGACACTGAACTGCAGGCTGTGGAAGGTCGGTAGTTCAGCAGTTCCAGACCCAGGTTGCCGCAAGACGGAGTGAGTTCCCTTCTCTAGTTCTAGCTCCTGCCAACCTAGCAGTTCGAAAGCAAGAAATTGCAAGTAGATAAATAGGTACCACTTCGGTGGCAAGGTAACCTATAATAGGTGTAGGAGCTGCGGTGGCTCAAGTGGTTAAGACGCTGAACTGCAGGCTGTGGAAGGTCGGTAGTTCAGCAGTTCCAGACCCGGGTTGCCGCATGATGGAGTGAGCTCCCGTCTCTGGCCCCAGCTCCTGCCAACCTAGCAGTTCGAAAGCAAGGAATTGCAAGTAGATAAATAGGTACCACTTCAGTGGGAAGGTAACAGTGTTCCGTGCACCTTGGTGTTTAGTCATGCCGACCACATGACCACGGAAACGTCTTTGGACAGCGCTGGCTCTTTGGCTTTAAAACGGAGATGAGAACCGCAACCCAAGAGTCAGATTCGACTGGCTTTCGAGCAAGGGAACCTTTACCTTTTATAATAGGTGTGGGGTGCTATTAGATCCAGACCTTACACTGAGTGGGTACTATGGGGCAAAGCTGCTTTCACTGCCAATAAGGGCCCTCTTGACTGGAGAACACATTGCCAGTTATAATTGCCTTGGTAACTCCGGTACCAGCATGCCTTGGTAACTCCAGAGACAGGAGGGCCTGGCATGATGTGGTCCACGGGGTCGCAATGAGTCGGACTTGACTGAGCGACTGAACAACAACAAAAACATGAAGATTAGATACTCTGTCTGATCTTCCCATTTCATTAGTTTCCCTTTGGAATAGACCCCCCCTACACAAACACCCCGCTTCCTGCCTTGCCCTGTTTCGCAGGGGCCAGCTCTGAAAGAAGCCCTTCTCACCCTGA
>NW_015169215.1:384771-389733 GCF_001447785.1 Gekko japonicus
TTGATTGACCTGATTTTTTAATAAACTCCCCTTCTCCATCTACTGTTCTTTCCAGTTCTTAGAATAGATTAAATCATGACATTATGGATGAAAACTAATAAAAAAAAAAAACTTGAGAGAAGAGAATATAAAGTACCTTTTGTTCGAACATTCCTGGCTGTCAGAATGTCTCGGAAGCCTGCGGAGTTCGTACTCATGTTGCGTTAACAGGGTATGTGAGGCGCATCGGAGCTCGGTGTCAGTCATGGGACGGCAACATCTTTGCAAGACATGCATATTAAGCGGGCTGTTTCCCACATTACAAATCCGTAAACCTGAGGCTGGCCGCAAATCTACACAGGACAGGGACCTGCAGCCCAACTTAACGGACTGATGTGTGTGCTCTACACTTGCTTGCAACCTATGTCTTAAAATTGTTCCTCTTGTTCATTTGAAAATATAATGTCTGAAGCAGACTTCAGGCACTTTATTGGTAAGGGGGGGTGAGCGGATGCCCCCAGGTCCATTCTATGTGCAATTTGACCTTCCAGTTTGGTCAGGGGTCGTTTAGTAGAAAAAGAGTTGGGGGAACTCATTAGCATAACTCATTAGCATATGCCACACCCCCTGACATCAGGGGCCGGCGGTGGACCTGAAGGCCGGCGGGAGTGCGAGGAAGCCCCGCCAAGGCCCTCCCTGGCCCCAGGCAGGCAGGGGTGGGGAGAGGCGGGGAGGAAGCAACTTACCCTCCCTCTTCTCCTGCCTCCTCCTGGCTGAATGAGGGCTCTGATCTGGGAGAACTGGGTTAAATGCCCCCCGCCTCCCCTTGCAACTGCTGGATGACCTTGGGCAAGCCATAGTTCTGTCAGAGCTGTCCTTAAAAGGGCAGCTCTTGAAAGAGCTCTCTCAGCCCCACCTACCTCACAGGGTTTTTGTTGTGGGGAGGGGAAGGGAAATGAGTTTGGAAGCCACTCTGAGGCTGAGTGAAGGACAGGGTATAAATCCAATTTCTTCTCTTCTTCTTCCTCTCTGGGTGTAAAGTGCTGCCAAGCTGCGGCCGACTTATGGTGACCCTGTAGAAATTTTCAAGGCAAGTGATCGGCAGCAGTGGATTGCCCTTTCCTGCCTCTGTGTAGCAACCCTGGACTTCCTTGGTGGTCCCCCATCCAAGTACTAACCAGGGCTAATCCTTCTTAGCTTCTGAGATCTGACAAGATTGAGCTAGCCTGGGCCATCCAGCTCAGGTCATAATTGGTGGTGGAAAATGGCATCAAATTCCAGCCAATTTATGGTGACCATGCAGTTTTTTTCCCCAAGGCAAGATTCAGAGAGGTGGTTTGCCATTGGCTACCTCTGTATAGCCACCCTGGACTTCCTTGGTGGTCTCCCATCCAAGTACTAACCAGGGTTGACTCTACTTAGCTTCTGAGATCTGATGAGGTAGGGCAAGCTAGCACCAGCTAACTCCGGAGAGCCGGTTTGGTGTAGTGGTTAGGGGAGCGTGGACTCTAATCTGGGAGAACCGGGTTTGATTCCCCACGCCTCCACATGCAGCTGCTGGTGTGACCTTGGGTCAGTCACAAGTTCTTTCAGAGCTGTTCTCTCAGGAGCAGTCCTCAAAAGAGCTCTCTCAGCCCCACCTACTTCACAGGATGTCTGTTGTGGGGAGGGGAAGGGAAAGGAGATTGTAAGTCGCTCTGAGACTCCTTTGGGTAGTGAAGGGCGGGATATAAATCCAATCTCCTCCTTCTCTTCCTCCTTCTTCCTCACTCTCTAACTTCAGTTTATGTATACTTCTTCAAAGACTATGTTCCCTCCCTCCACTAAGGAAACTGTTCTTGCCTCCCTGGTGTCTCTGGATACATTTGGCCCGAGGGGGGCAAGGAGAAGATTTCACAGTCTGGAGATAATCAGAAAACCACATCCAGGCTTTCACTTGTGGTGTCTGTATCCATAGTTTAAATCCATTCAGAAATATTAGGGGTTTTTTTTGTGTGTGTGTGTTTGTCCCAGGAAGATATAAGGAGATTCTCTACTAGGAAAATCTCCCTTATAAATAAAAGCCGAATGGTGGTGGCACTTCTCTAGAACATTCCGCATGCTCCGGAATTGGTTGGCGCCCTGGTGTGTCACTCAGAATCTGTCCCTATCCACTGGCTGCATTGCTTGAGTCTCGCCCCCAACATTCTAAACAGTTTGCTGTTCTTCTCCCCCCCCCCATAGCCAGTCAGAACACAGAGGTTATTTGCATATGCAGCCTCATTGGCCTTTGCCTCAGAACACAGAGGTCGTTTGCATATGCGACCTGATTGGCTTTTGCCTTGCTGCTGAGGTGGCCCCCATATGACAGCCAATGTGACGTAGCAGTCAGGGCTTCAGAGCATGGGAGAGGCTGCAGGTGTGTGGGGGGTGGAAAGCTGAAGAGTGAGGGGGAAATAAAGGTAGGTTGATGATTGGCTGTGGAGATAGGGTTGCCAACTCCAGGTGGGAAATTCCTGGAGATGTGAGGGATGGAGCCTGGAGAGGGTGAGGCTTCAGGAGGCGTGGGACCTTGGACAGGTACAAAGCCATAGATTCCACCCTCCAAACCAACTATTCCCTTCTGGGGAACGATCGTTGCCAATCTCCAAGTGAGGGCTGGAGATCACTCAAAATTACAACTGTTCTTTAGGTAGCAGAGATCAGTTCCTCTGGAGAAAATGGGGGACTCAGTGTCATTATACCCTGCTGAGGTCACCACAGCAAATTGACACTGAGTGTCCAAGGCCGGGGCACCTGCCCAGAGCCTCTTTCTAGAGGCCGTTGTATTTATTTCCACAACGGGCCTTTTTCCTAGTTATCTAATAATACTCTTCCTTAACTCTGGTTTTACTTGGAGAATTACTGAAACGAACGCCAGGTCTGATACCTTCAGTTCCCTTTTTCTCCTCTACGTTACCAATTCGCACATGTGGATGGTTAAATCTCTTCAAAAAAGCAGTCGTGGGCTGATCGTATGTATTGGTGCATCACAATTCTTTCTGATGTTATAAAAGATGGGCCCGTATACACACTCCTCGGCATTGGTCAAATAGCCCCCAACATTACTATTGGCCTTGCTGTATGTACAAATCACATCCAGATGGTCTTTTTGCAGTGTTTAGTAATGCACACATGTCTGCATTGGTAAACCAGAGGTGTAAAAGCTGTAAATGAATGGAAGGAGCTGAAAAATGTAGCAAACTGCACATGCAGAGTATATAACTTAGAACACTTTTTAAAAATATCAGACCTGGGAAGGGTTCCTGTAATGCACTGGTTCCAACTCATAAGGAAGACCAAGTCATTCTGAACACTAAAATCCAGGGAGAAAGGTAGGTGAGCAGAATTTTGGAAGCATTCCTACTGAAGCGGCGGGAGAGAGGTGACTATAACCCTGATGCCACTTCTAGGGACAGCTGTGGCCGTCTATCAATAGGAGGTGAGCCAAGAGGCAGGCAGGACTCAGTTTTACTTTGTGTGTTTATTCAAAGTAAGAGGGAAATTTTTGGCCGGGGATGAAAGATGATCGTGGGCCAAGGAATGAAGGGAAGTGGAGCGGGCCCAGAAGTCATGTGGCAGCAGAATGTCACATCGTGATTCGAAATAACCAGCTAAAACTTTGGCTTCGGGTCTCCCATTAATTTTCCTGGGCTGCAATCCAGGTATTCTTTTCTGCATATGGAGCGGTTATATTCTTTGTGAAGCAGATTGCTCAAGAAAGATCCACGCAGAAAAACCATGCTCCAACCAGAAAACCTGCTCCACATGAGGAAGCCTGCTTCACACAGCTAACTGTGTGCATGGCTTGTGCAAATATTTGCGTATCCATCAGTGCAATACCGTGAACTGGAAGGTCTTTTGCGGGGGATGCGTTAGCCAGATGGTTTTTGCATTGTGGATCTTAAGTGCTACAGCTCTCATGTACATTGTGCATAGACTCATTATGTTCCCCTCTCAGAAGCAGAGATGCTTCTACTCACAACAATGCAAATCTGAATCTTGTGGGTGGGTGAAAGTGATATGTGCATTGTGGCAGTGGAAAGTGCCATTAAGAAGAAGAAGAAATTAGATTTATATCCCACCCTTCACGACCTTACAGTCTCCTTTCCCTTCCCCTCCCCACAACAGACACCCTGTGAGGTAGGCGAGGCTGAGAGAGCTCTCTTGAGAACTGCTTGTGAGAGAACAGCTCTGAAAGAACTTGTGACCGACCCAAGGTCACACCGGCAGCTGCCTGTGGAGGAGTGGGAACTCAGACTTGGTTCTCCCAGTTTACAGTCCACGGCCCTAACAAGCACACCAGAAATAGCTGACTGTTGGTAACCCTGTAGGGTTATCAAGACAAGACACGAGCAGAGGTGGTTTGCACCCTTGCCAGCTTCTAAATGGCAACCCTGGACTTTGTCAGTGGTCTCCCATCCAAGTACTAACCAGGGCCAATCCTGCTTAGCTTCTGAGATCTGACAAGATCAGGCTAGCCTGGGCCAGAGCCTTGATGTACATTGTACAACTGGCTTCTCAGGGCTCTTTTTGTGGAAAAAGCCCAGCAGGAACTCATTAGCATAATAGGCCACACCCAACAGCAGAAACTCATTAGCATATTAGGCCACACCCCTGACAGCACAGCTCATTAAGCTGCACCCCCATGTTACCAGAAGTGTGCTCACCCAGCCACACCCACCTTTTGCTTGCTATTCTGTTTACCTTGTTTGTTGTCAAAACCCTGGGCTTCTTTGTAGCAGGAACTCCTTTGCATGTTAGGCCACCCCCCCTAATGTAGCCAATCCTAATGAGTTTCTGCTGTTGGGTGTGGCCTGTTATGCTAATGAGTTCCTGCTGGGCGTGGCCAACTTGGGAGCCAGCCGGAACTCCGTTCCTGTGCGTTCCTGCCCAAAAATAGCCCTGGGCTTAATTAATAATCATGTACTGTCAAGTCACAACTCCTCTAGTGGCCCCAGGGGC
>NW_015169215.1:390781-403140 GCF_001447785.1 Gekko japonicus
TCCTTTCCCTTCCCCTCCCCTCCCCTCCCCACAACAGACACCCTGTGAGGTAGGCGAGGCTGAGAGAGCTCTCTTGAGAACTGCTTGTGAGAGAACAGCTCTGAAAGAACTTGTGACTGACCCAAGGTCACACCGGCAGCTGCCTGTGGAGGAGTGGGAACTCAGACTTGGTTCTCCGAGTTTACAGTCCACGGCCCTAACCAGTAGACCAGACATAGCTGACTGTTGGTGACCCTGTAGGGTTATCAAGGCAAGACACGAGCAGAGGTGGTTTGCGCCCTTGCCAGCTTCTAAATGGCAACCCTGGACTTTGTCAGTGGTCTCCCATCCAAGTACTAACCAGGGCCAATCCTGCTTAGCTTCTGAGATCTGACAAGATCAGGCTAGCCTGGGCCAGAGCCTTGATGTACATTGTACAACTGGCTTCTCAGGGCTCTTTTTGTGGAAAAAGCCCAGCAGGAACTCATTAGCATAATAGGCCACACCCAACATCAGAAACCCATTAGCATATTAGGCCACACCTCTGACAGCACAGCTCATTAAGCCGCACCCCCATGTTACCAGAAGTGTGCTCATCCAGCCACACCCACCTTTTGCTTGTTATTCTGTTTACCTTGTTTGTTGTCAAAACCCAGGGCCTTTTTTGTAGCAGGAACTCCTTTGCATGTTAGGCCACACGCCCCTAATGTAGCCAATCCTAATGAGTTTCTGCTGTTGGGTGTGGCCTGTTATGCTAATGAGTTCCTGCTGGGCGTGGCCAACTTGGGAGCCAGCCGGAACTCCGTTCCTGTGCGTTCCTGCCCAAAAATAGCCCTGGGCTTAATTAATAATCATGTACTGTCAAGTCACAACTCCTCTAGTGGCCCCAGGGGCATATTGCTTCCTTTGGCGAGAAATTAACCTTGATGTTGGAGGATAAAGTGGCCACAGCTTTATTGCTTACATGGAAGGAGCATTGGTGCAGCATAGGGTCGGATCAAAAACCAGGTGACCCCTCTATTGCCCGATGAACCCCGCACTCCCAGCCTGCCTGTAGGGGTGCTGCCGAGGAGCGGCAATAACCCAGGGAGCTGCGCGGGCACCAGCCACTCTGTGGTTCCCTTGCCACCTGGTGGTGAGAGCCCCACCGATAGCCCCCGAGATGGGCACGCCGCTGAAATTGGCTCTGCCCCAAGACCCCTTTAAGGGAGTCCCAGAACCACAGGCCGTGGGCCCACAGGCACCCTAACCCAAAGGATC
This sequence comes from Gekko japonicus, assembly GCF_001447785.1. Classification (NCBI taxonomy): domain Eukaryota; kingdom Metazoa; phylum Chordata; class Lepidosauria; order Squamata; family Gekkonidae; genus Gekko; species Gekko japonicus. The sequence continues at coordinate 392,021 of NW_015169215.1, forward strand.
CATCTCATTTCCAGACTGCCTCAAGGCTGTGACAGGCATGAAAGCACAAACGTGACCCATAACAACCGAATCGCAGGTAGGGTGGGTGGGAAAGCCACGGTGATCAGAGGCCAGGGGATCCTGCGTCCACCTGTCTTTATATGGGAGGAGCGGGCAGCTAAGCCCCCAAGGACTGCTCGCCTGCCCCTAGCTCCACCTTCCGGTGACCCACTTCCAGCTGACCTGGCTAAAGGCTCCTGACCCTCCCCAACCTGATCCATGCAGCCCAAGGGACCACCGACCATCTGGTCGCCCCACCAGCTTCCCTGAAGCCCTGGGACCACAAAAGCAGCAACGGGGTAAGTCTCAGCCACGTCGTGGTGACCCACAGGACCATGGGGTTTTCAAGGCAAGAGATGTGCAGAGGTGGTTTGCCCTTGCCTGCCTCTGCGTAGCAACGCTGGTCTTCCTTCGTGGCCAGCCCTTCTTAGCTTTCAAACTCTGAGAAGATTGGACTAGTCTGATCCTTTTCATGAATGTGACAGTAATAATCTAAAACCCCTGTTGGTTTGGGATGCTTGGCTGCAACCGCAGAACAGCAGTTTCGGCATCAGAAGCAGCAAATCATGGATATCAGTGGTATATCTGTCCTCCTGGGTCATAACTCATAATCTCCCTGCATTTTTTTATTTTTGCCACTTTTAATTCTTAAAATGCCACTCAATATTTGTTCATTTCCATAATTTCACCAGAAAGGAGCTTTTATTTTGGGATCAAAGCCTTCTCTCTCTCTCTTTTTTACATTAGTCGTTCTATTATGGGAAGAAAAATCATGGCATGAATAGACAGGGGAAAGTCTCTTTCTCTCAGGCTGTTTAATGATGGGAAGTTTGGCAATTAGATGAGTGAGCAAACGGGTAAATCTGTCCCTTAAAAGCTGGTTGCCAATTTGCAACTGGACATGGGCCAAACTGGTGAGTGCTGGATCGCCCCAAAAAGAAATCCAAGGGATTTCATCAATTCACCAAGCACCCACGTTCATATACAAGTTGTCAGCATGGCAGGTTTCAAATGACATGTGACCATTTCTCAGATAGCCAGTATTTGTGGCCATTAAGGTAAAGGGTACCGTTGAGTCAAAACTGACTCATGGTGACCCCATCACGTTCCACCTCATGGGAGTCCATTCCACATTTGCCTGCCACTCCAGATTTTCTCAGTGTTCAAGTCGAGGCAAATTAAGTCCACAGTAGAACAGCATCCAAATAACCCGGGGCAACAGCAGGCTGAAACTGGGCTGACCACTGAAGGGAGGTCATGTAATGCAGACTGGAGGGGGGGGGATCAGAATTTTAAAAAGGTTGAACTCGATTTTAGTGCAGAATGGGGAAAAAAACCTGGATTAAAAAGAAGGTTGAATTCGATTTTAATGCTTGGAGGACACCACGGTGAACATGGATTAAAAGGAGAGCGCAGAAATGGCCGGGGTTTCCAAGGCAAGAGATGAGCAGGGGCAGTGAGGAGACCTTGCCCAAGTAGATTAACAGAATAGTAAATCAATGAATGTGTCAATTTGAAGGTAACATTGAATGCGAGATTCCTATATAGGATTTGTTCCCGAGGAAAGACCAGAGGTCTGAAACACTTAAATATCCAGAATAAGTGTTGAAAGAGAGACCAATTTCACACAAGAGCTGTGCCGTGGTCGCGCCTCCCTTTGCCCCGCTTCTATTGGTCAATTTCCCACTCAAAGCCGCAGGGCCGCATTTTGACCCGCGGCTTCACCCGATTTTCCCCGCGGTTTTGTGATCCTGTTTTTCGAGGATCACAAAACCGAGGGGGAAATCGGGTGAAGCCGCGGATCAAAATGCGGCTGCGCGGCTTCGAGTGGGAAATTGACCAATAGAAGCGGGACCAAGGGAGGTGCGACCGCGGCGCAGCTCTTGTGTGAAATCGGTCAGAGATTGAATTTGGAGCAGACTGCTTTTGAGAATACAAGACTGTTAGAAGGATATTGACTGAGAGAGTTTCGGAGCAGACTGCTATGTGTAATTTTATTGACCTTTGTGTTTTTTCTATGGAGGAATAAGTGGTTGTTTTTTTCATTACTAGACACTAAATAATGTTATGGCTTTAATCTAGTCTCTTTTGTCATTGTATTATTCTGTGGGCATCTAGCACACATCTGTATGTACCTTTTCTTACCAGACTGTCTTGGGATTGTGTGTTATTCTTGTGGATTATTAAATAACACTCTTAAGGTGCATTGACTTTTTTTTCTTCCCCCAGTTTGAATTTGACTAAAATATTCAGCACTTTAATCTCGTGGAATCCACTGCAAAGCTAGGTTAGAGTTTTGTGTTTCTTTTGTTGCCTGAGAACCCAAGATAGCCATTGTCTTTGTCAAGGTTAGGGAGCGTAATTCCCAAGCACAGTTTTTAAAGGACAAGGATCAAGAGGTCAAAGGAGAAGCGGTCATGTCGGGAGGAAGGCTTGCCCGCTGGTGACAAGCTGCTCTTGTCCACAATCATTTTTCACCCTATCTGCTTACATCTGAGATCTTAACGAATGGTTGGTTTCACCCATGTAGTTTCTATTGGAAACAGCATGTAGTTACCATGAAAGACTAGCATCGGGGATTTGCGTTTCAGCTGTCTGAGAGTACAGTGAACTGAGTGGAAAGGACAGTTGCTGGTACACCAAGGAAGAATGTGATTTAGACATTTGGCTGAGTTAAAAATCATCCTTTGTGTTAAGCAAAGTGGAGAACATAGACTCCTGGTGGCACCAGTGGATAGATCATACATACTCAGGGCTGGCCTGAGGTTTTTTTGCACTCTAGGTGGGGCTACCTTCTGGTGCCCCCAGTGCACCCAATTATGGGGTTGCCAACCTCCAGGCAGAGCCTGGAGAGAAGGAAGTCCTACTTCTCTCCCCCTTTAGGCGAGCGAGGAGGAGGCGGCGAGGTTTCCGGGCACCCAAACCAAAACACCCCACATTTGGATTTACAAAAGCTGACCCCAGGTGGAGGGGGAAGGCGAGGCGGCCTTGCGCTCCCCTTTTGCACCCCCGATGCCACGTGGCTGGGAGCAGCAATAGCACACAGGCTTCTGGCGGGGGGGAGGCACAGTTCGGCACCCCATCCAGGGCCCGGCACTCTAGGCGAATGCCTAGTTCGCCTAGTGGGTGAGCCGGCCCTGTACATACTGAGTGAATTTTAGGATGCCGCTTACCCGCTTCTAGTTGGAGAGCTCCTTCCAAACCTTCTTGTTCTCCTGCTGCTGCTTGATCAAGCAGCAGGAGAAAATGGGGAGGGGAAAATGGTGTCACACAATGCACAACATCAGTTCTGGCAGAAAAACAGGAAATGACATCACTGCAATATGGTGACGCTCTAGGAATCCAAGTGATCTCTACGGATTCCCTTTCTGTTTTTGTTTGTTTTATAGGTCTGGAAGTAGAGCTGCACATTGTGCATTGCTAGTTCTGCCTCCCTGTTCCCCTTAGAGCCCAGTAAGTCTCCTGCTGGTCATTGGCTTATGTCTGTACATGCATCTGGTTGCTACACTTACAACATCACTCATGTGGTCCCAGGCATGTATGGTCCTGAGGGTCAGGCCTGTCCCTGAAGGGCACGGCACTGTTTATTTAACTGATCCTATGACACCTAAGGTTCATCACTGTGAATCAAAACTGTTCGCCTGCTGGTGGGTTTGCTTCAGTTCTCTGTTCAGATTAGACACAGATCTCTTAAAGAATGCGGCAACATATGTATTACAAATGTATAATTGCAAACAATATATTATGGCAATGTGGAACACAGTGGTTCTTATAAGCCATTTTTAATGACCCAGACACACAACCTAGTGCACAGAGCAACATAGTGCAAACAGAACCAGTTCGATGTAGTGGTTAGGAGTGCGGACTGTAATCTGGGAGAACCAGGTTTGGTTCCCCACTCCTCCACATGCAGCTGCTGGGTGAACTTGGATCAGTCACAAGTTATTTCTTCTTCTTCTTCTTCTTCATGGCCAGTCTTTCATTTGGGAGCTGGTCAGCATCAGAGGGAAGCCATTTGCTTTATAAAGGTGCATTCAGGCCTCTTTATTGATTCAAGTGCATCTGGGATGGATCCAACTCTCCCCTCTCTACAGATATAGGAAGTGACCTAACTGCAACAAGATCTGATGACTATCAGTAGGTTTGGGAGTACCTGCCCATTGAAGCGAGGATGCCTTCAGCTGGATTCACAAGAGATACAAAACATCTCTTTGATTTCGGCTGATGCTGTGTCTTGCTCGTGAATTTTAGTACATCTTAATGTTTCGCATTATGTGCTCTTATTCAAAGGGGATGTTATTTCACAGTTTGATGGAAGTAGGTTTGAGGATTTTGGAAAAGTTTTCTAACACGTACATAATCAGTAAACAGGCAATGAATTCATGTCCTCTTGTTGTCTCTGTGGCCCTTTTTCAAGGTATGAATTCCATGTTATGATTTCATAAACACGGAATGAGAGTCTCTCTCTCTCTCTCTCTCTCTCTCTCTCTCTCTCTCTCTCTCTGTGTGTGTGTGTGTGTGTGTGTGTGTTGTGTGTGTGTGTGTGTGTGTAAAGTGCCATCAAGTTGCAGTGGCCTTATGGTGACCCCAAAAGTGCAGCTTAGAGGGAGCACTGGACATTGAAGGCTGTGACTCTGTTTGGGATGTCACAAAAAATTCCCTGCCCTCCTTTTGTTTTCAGTACTGATCACCTAGCCTCCTAATGAATCCTAGAGAACTGAACAGCTTGCACACTGATCTGTGATATTCTGATTAGTGTTGGTGGAAAGTGCCTTCAAGTCACAGCGGACTCATGACGACCCTGTAGAGTTTTCAAGACAAGAGATGTTTAGAGAAGGCTTGACGTCGCCTGCTTCTGTGTAGCAGCCCTGGACTTCCTTGGCGGTCTCCCATCCAAATACTGACCCTGCTTACTTCTGAGATCTGATGAAATCAGGCTAACCTGGGCCATCCACGTCAGGACGGTATTCTGATTAGTTCTCATAAAAACAGGCCTTTTGCAGTTAGTGTACTTTGTGAGATGCAGGGCAAGGCAGCACAAAAGAAACAAAAGGAAGGTTTGGGTGGGCACCCATGCTGGTCTGCGGCAGAAGGACAATAGTCAGGTCCAGTAGCACCTGAAAGACCAGAGACCCTGGGATTTCTTGCTGGCCTCTCATCCAAATACTAGCCAAGTATTAGTGCTAGGCAGGGCCCTTTTTGTAGAAAAAGCCCAGCAGGAACTCATTAGCATAATAGGCCACACCCAACAGCAGAAACTCATTAGCATATTAGGCCACACCCCTGACAGCACAGCTCATTAAGCCGCACCCCCATGTTACCAGAAGTGTGCTCATCCAGCCACACCCACCTTTTGCTTGTTATTCTGTTTACCTTGTTTGTTGTCAAAACCCGGGGCCTTTTTTGTAGCAGGAACTCCTTTGCATGTTAGGCCACACACCCCTAATGTAGCCAATCCTAATGAGTTTCTGCTGTTGGGTGTGGCCTATTATGCTAATGAGTTCCTGCTGGGCGTGGCCAACTCGGGAGCCAGCTGGAACTCCGTTCCTGTGCGTTCCTCCCCAAAAATAGCCCTGGTGCTGGGAGGTGACATCCGAGAGGCTTTGGCCAATTGTATTCTTCTGTACTTAAATTCTGCATCAAAACTATTTTTGAGGCAAACGGGGGGGGGGGAGAACCTTCTCGAATGTAGTCTTTGTAGGAATAGCATAGCTTAAGAGCGAAGGCATTTGGATGTGTCACAGGATGGTTAACACTATGCCTGGGCGAAGAGGTCATTTCGGGGAGGAACGCGGGGGAACACAGTTCCCCCGGGTGAGGTACGGGGGGGCACATAACAAAGCATGAGTTCTTGCTGGGCGTGGCCAACTTGGGAGCCAGCCGGAACTCCATTCCTGTGCGTTCCTGCCCAAAAAGAGCCCTGGTGCTAGGAGGTGACATCTGAGAGGCTTTGGCCAATTCTATTCTCCTGTACTTAAATTTTGCATCAAAACTATTTTTGAGGCAAACGGTGTGTGTGGGGGGAGAACCTTCTCGAATGTAGTCTCTGTAGGAATACCATAGCTTAAGAGCGATGGCATTTGGAAGTGTCACAGGATGGTTAACACTATGCCTGGGTGGTTTGGATAGCCAAGTCACCCCCTGGCAGAGGATGGGTGTGTGTGGTAGGATGGCCAGATCCAGGTTGGGAAACTCCCAGAGATTTGGGGATGGAGCCCAGGGAGGACAGGGATCTCAGTGGGGCACAACGCTGTAGAGTCCACCCTCCAAAGTACCCATTTTCTCCAGAGGAACTGATCTTTGTAGCCTGGAGGTGAGCTGCCATTCTGGGGGATCCCCCCGGTCCCACCTGGAGGCTGGCATCCCCACTTGGGGAATACAATAGAGGGCACAGCAAGGTAAGAGTAAGAATAATGAACCAGAAATTGCTGCAAAAAGTTCAAACCATTACAAAACAATGAAAATGATAAATGAACATGTTGCTGATGTGGTAATCTCAAGGTTTCTTCTTTATTTCATAGGTAGACTGTTGTCCGTTGTAATTTAGTATAGGAGCTATCTATAGCCATTTGGAACTTGAAATTCCTGTTATTCCTGTTATTGGATGTTGTGAATAATTACTCCAACACAGTGGTATTTTTGATAAAGACCCCGAAACGAACTTCGAAAACTCGAGCTGTTCGTCTTCTACCTATGTTCTACCTATGAAATAAAGAAGAAACCTTGAGATTACCACATCAGCAACATGTTCATTTATCATTTTCATTGTTTTGTAATGGTTTGAACTTTTTGCAGCAATTTCTGGTTCATTATCCCCACTTGGGGGACAGGATGAAGGGGGGAGGAAGTGTTGCGTGCCCCTGTATTCCAGATACACAAATATGGTCCCAGAGTATGTGAAAGCCTAACGTGAGATTTAGCTGTAGTGTGTTTGAAGTGGCTAATAGACGGAGAAAGGCATTTTCCAAAGCCTTTTAAAGGCCACTCCGCGTCTTGCATCCTTAAAGGCTACGCAGAGGAAGTTCCGAAAGAAGCATGCCATATGTGCAATTCTCAGGTGAGCTGAAATACCGAAACACAATGTGGGTGACATTACAGTTGTTGCAGACTCAAATGTGGAACTTGTCTCTTGCCTACTCTGCTCATGTCTCCGATGAATCCTAAGGTCAGGCTTGCTTTCCTCAAGAGGGTATTCTCTCCCCCCCCTCCCTTCCTCTGAGTTCTGTGCTATCTCTTGCTTGCCAACAGAATTCGAGGTTTTAGCAGGGTAGCTGTGCCCATCTGTGGCGGCAGAATAATAGAACAGGAGTCCTTCGATTCTTTTCCAGCTTTCAAGAGCCAGAACTCACTTCACCAGAGACATGAAGTGTATATCCCTCCCATCAATTTAATATACACAATAGAGAGATTCGGGGTGGTGATGTTACAAAGATAGGCCAGCTCAAAACAAGATCCAGTTTATCTGTTCACGTTAGGGTTGCCCGCACCAGGTTGGGAAATACCTTGATATTTTGGGGGTGGAGGCTAGGGATCAGCAAGGTATCATCACCTAGGGTTGCCAGCTCCAGTTTGAAAGCCAGCTTGATGTAGTGGTCAGGAGCGTGGACTCTAATCTGGGAGAACTGCGTTTGAGTCCCCACTCGTCCACATGCAGCTGCTGGTGTGACCTTGGGTCAGTCATAAGTTTTTTCAGAGCTGTTTTCTCAGTAGCCATTCTCAAAAGAGCTCTCTCAGCCCCACCTACCTCACAGGGTGTCTGTTGTGGGGAGGGGAAGGGAAAGGAGTTTGTAAGCCACTCTGAGACTCCTTTGGATAGTGAAAGGCAGGGTATAAATCCAGTCTCCTCCTCCTCCTCCAGTTTAGGAAATTCCTAGAGATTTTGGGGTAGAGCTTGGGGAAGGTCGGGATTGGGGAGGGGAGGTACCTTAGTGGAGGTACTGATCATTTTATTAGGCCCAGTATGTCAAATTGAAGCCCCCTCTGCTCTAATTCATTTCAATAGATTCAGGTTTGGTAGCCATGTTGGTCTGAAGCAGTAGTTTGAGTTCAGTGGCACCTTTAAGACCCAAAGAGTGATTAACACGTGGAATTCACTGCCACAGGAGGTGGTGGCGGCTACAAGCATGGACGGCTTCAAAAGGGAATTGGATAAGCATATGGAGCAGAGGTCCATCAGTGGCTATTAGCCACAAGGTATAGATAGGGGCTCTGGGGCAAGTGATGCTCTGTCTTCTTGGTGCTTGGGGGGGGGTCAACAGTGGGAGGGCTTCTAATGTCCTGGCCCCACTGGTGGACCTCCTGATGGCACCTGGTATTTTTGGCCACTGTGTGACAGAGTGTTGGACTGGATGGGCCTTTGGCCTGATCCAACATTGGCATCTCTTATGTTCTTATGTTCTTAAGACCAACAAAGTTTTATTCAAGGTATAAGCTTTCAAGTGTACATGCACACTTCCTCAGATACATTGAAATGGAAGTTAACAGTTCATTGATACATATAGAGGGTGAACAGTAAATTAGCATACAGCATAATTATGATGTTTTAAAAAACTAAACAGTTATAACAAGTTAAGTTTGTTTGGATTTAATTACAGGAAAACACAGTAAATGTCAAAATTGGAAACTGATTGTGTAAAAGTATCCTTTTACTTTTGTTACACTCCATTTGCCTCCTCTCAAGCATGGAGGTAGTTAACAGTAACCTTTTTTTTTTTTTGCGGTGAGGTGAATGGCTGAGCAGTGTTATGTCTCCTCTGTCACCAGATCAGAGAAATACATTCCAGTGCATTAAATTACAATCACTATTCCAATATAATATTTTAAAAGAAATTCACTAAAATACAGAGGAAGTATAGTGCTTCTTGGTGACAATATATAAGTAAGGACTGAATGAGTTCAGTGTATGTGATGAGATAAGAAACCAGTATCCCTGTTGAGTCCTGGGGGAAATTGGTCCGAGTGTTGTAATAACTTGTAATTCAGCAATTTCCCTTTCCATTCTGTTCCTGAAGTTCCTTTGCAATAAAACAGCTACTTTGAGGTCAAAGTATGCAACAGCGGCGCAACTTAGCAAGTGAGTTCACTTGTGAGTCATGCTGCTGCGGTCATGGCCACGCAGCTTGCAAAAGCCATTTACATAGCTTTCACAGGATGCACTGCAGCCACCAGGGTGCAACTTACTAGTGAGCTCAAAGCATTTAAATGCCTTCTGCATTCCCTCACTGAATTGTACCACCATGGCTGCGCGGCTTGGAGAAAGCATTTAAAAAGACCACAGTCCCTTTAAATGCCTTCTCCAAGCCCCACCGCTGGCGCCAGCATGCCTAACGACACAAACTACACGAACCTCCCCAAAGCCACCTGGTAGGGTCGTGATAAATACATAATCAACTATTAGGAACTTGTCTGATGTTTAATCATGTTTCAAAACCAGAGTCAAGCTCTTTGACAAATACTGGACTATGCATGTGCATAACATACAATTTGTTTCCTCTTTCTTTCCCGAGACTTGAAGTAGATGGGCTTGTGAAGTCATTTTGCACTGTTGTTGACCATCTCGCATAAATTTGGCCACCTAATCCATCATCCCACAACTACAGCTGTCTGCAATAGCCTTTTTTAATATTAAAAAAAGACCTGACTGTATTGTCTCATGCCAAAGCAGGAATTCAAAATGTCATTTGCCTTACATCTGTGACACCTGATTTATGGTGAAGATATTATGCATAATTGCTAAGGTTTTTTAAAAAAATATTATTCTATTTCTGTCACTCTGAAGCTTGTGCATGGTAACCAAGGGAACACAACTCTAAAGTTGGATGGACAAAGTGATAGGAACAAATTCCTTTGGCACAAATTCATTTCTAAATGCCTAGCGTAATAAGGTGTACCCTTGAAAGGGCTAGCCAACACCATCCTGGATTTTGAACCATAGGTGATAATTGTTTTTTAAGTAGCGTATTTGTTTCTGGCCAGTTCACAATGCTGTACAGCTATTATCTCTCCTCTTATATAAAGCTGTAGTGGGGTCCAACGTTCCAATGCACACCTACAGTGTTTGGGTGCAAGAACTGTTAATCAGAAGACGCTGGCTGGGTTGGCTGGCTGCTTTGTGTAGTCCTGCCCACGTCAGCCCAGCCAGCGTCTTCGGCTCAGTCTGCTCTGAGCCTCTGACAGGAGAGGACCATCTGCAGACTGAGCGCAGGGACAGGGCTTCAGCGGCCCAGCCGGAGAAGCCCCGAAGAGTCGCCAGTAGGCACAAGGGGACCCAGGTAAGGGGATAGAATTGCATGGGAAACCCCAGGACAGAGCGGCGGCCGAGCTGCCTGTGTCTGTGTCTTCGGGTGGGGGTGTTCCTAGTGCGTGTGGAGGGGGGGTAAGTCAGCGGCCGCCGCCGGCCTGAGTTCTCTCCCACCCACTGCGGCCTAGGCCACTCTTCTCTGATTGTACCAGCATTTCAAGGTCATTTGCATATGGAAGCTGATTGGACTTCACTCCATTCCGCAACTCAAACTCCCCTCCCCGCAAGACAGTTGGAACTGTCAGTTGCATATGGGACCTGGTGTATTCTGAGGTAAAATATGTCCTCACTCACAACACATCACTTACCCTTCAAAAGAAACAAACCCAATAACACAATCATGCCACACCACAAAAAAGACAGATCACACCACAAGCAGAATACCACAAGGCAAAAAATGATAGCAAAAGGTGCCAGCAGTCACCCCATTACTGCTACAGATATGTACCTGAGAGCGCTTCAGAGGATGGTGTGCAGGTCCCAGGTTCATGTTTTAAAAGCTGCCTGGGGGATTATAGACCATTCACATACTTTCAACCTTAACATACCTCACAGGGTTGTTGTGCGGATCATACTGGGGAGAGGATAATGATGTCAGCTGCTTTGGCTCCCACTGCAGGGAAAGACTGCCCTTTCCCTAGGCAGAGGCTGTGTTGGGGGGGGGGATGTAAACCTGAAGACAGACAGGCAGATAAAGGTAGGCTGATGGTTGCCTGGAAAGGACATAGGGTTGCCAACTCCAAGTTGGAAACTTCCAGGATATTTTAGGTATGAAGCCTGC
>NW_015169215.1:404759-404923 GCF_001447785.1 Gekko japonicus
GAGGGCTGGAGACCACTCAGAATTACAACTGCTCTGCAGAAGGGAGGGCAGAAGTCAGCTGAGTCAAAGGGGCAGATAATGGTAGGTTGATGGTTAGCTGGGAAGGAGATGGGGTTGCCAACTCCAGGCTGGCAAATTCCTGTGGATGTGAGGGGTGGAGCCTG
>NW_015169215.1:405292-417408 GCF_001447785.1 Gekko japonicus
ATTCCCCACTCCTCCGCTTGCACCTGCTGATGTGACCTTGGGTCAGTCACAAGCTCTGGCACAGCTGTCCTTGAAAAAGAGCAGTTTGTGTCAGAGTTCTCTCAGCCCCACCCAGCTCACAGGGTGTCTGTTGTGGGGAGGGGAAGGGAAAGGAGTTTGTAAGCCGCTCTGAGACACCTTTTGGTAGTGAAGGGTGGGGTATAAATCCAATCTCTTCTTCTTCTTCTTCTTCTTATACCCTGCTGAGGTCACCACAGCAAATTGACACTGTTTGCCCAAAGCCGGAGCACTCTCCCAGAGCCTCTTTCTAGATCTCGTTGTATTTATTTCCACAACGGGCCTTATTCCTAGTTATAAATAAATTAGATAGGCCTAAACGCCAGGAATCAGATTGCATGTTAGAAGCACCAATCCCCATCATAAAAAGTGTGTACAACATCCACTCCTCTGAATGGCTGTGAGAGAACAGCTCTGAAAGAACTTGTGACTGACCCAAGGTCACACCAGCAGCTTCATGTGGAGGAGTGGGGAATCAAACCCAGTTATCCCAGATTAGAGTCCACGCTCCTAAGCACTACACCAAACTGGCTCTAGGGCTGAAGAGGGCCTATGACTTTCCACATAAGACAGTATCTAATTTACTTATAGGGTTGCCAACCTCTAGGTGGGGCCTGGATATCTCCCAGAATTACAACTGATCACCAGGTGACAGTGCTGAGTTCCCCTAGAGAAAATGACTGCTTTGTGGGTGGACTTTATGGCATTATATCTTGTTGACGTCCCCCCAGAATTACAACTGATCACCAGGTGACAGTGCTGAGTTCCCCTAGAGAAAATGACTGCTTTGTGGGTGGACTTTATGGCATTATATCTTGTTGAGGTCCCTCCCCTCCCCAAACCCCACCCACCCCAGGCTCCTCCCCCAAATTATCCAGGTGCTTCCCAACCGAAAGCTGGCAACACTATCGACCGTTTTCTTGCTGAGTGTTCTCTACCTTTCGTGGAGGTAGGATCTTCCTTCTTCGTTAACGTTTCATTTCCTGATCAATATTTCCTGAGCCATGAGAAAGGATATGAAAAGTTTACCTTTTAGAGAAATACATACAATATTTATAACGTTTATTGAAATGATTAATCCAGCCGTGTTCAGAAGCGGCTGCCTCTTGTGAATTATTAGGCACTCCTCCATCCACGGCAGAGCTTCTGAATTACTGTAGTCTTCTCTTGGAGAGCCCTCTGCTGACCCAGAGTGTACCTGTCAGATCAGATGTTTGTCGAAATGGCCGCTTAAAACACACAGATGCATCAGGGCCTAGCCTGGGAGTGTCAATATCACTAATGAGCAAATTCAAAACTGCAGACTGGGGCTATTCTATGCGCAGCCCTTTACCAAAATGGTTATATTATAGTATCTATGATGTGGGTCTCCAGAAGTCAGAAGCAACTGGACGGCGCTTAACACGCACACATGATGTGCCCAAGCGGTTCATGATTTTTTACAAACATTTTCAGCGTAGGCCAAGAACAAACAAAGAAAATCCTTCTCGTGCCTGGGGGGGGGGGAACAGTGGGAGGGCTTCTAGTGTCCTGGCCCCACTGCTGGACCTCCTGACGGCACCTGGTATTTTTGGCCACCGTGTGACAGAGAGTGTTGGACTGGATGGGCCCTTGGCCTGATCCAACATTGGCTTCTCTTATGTTCTCTTATGTTCTTCTTCTTTCAACAGTGTCCCTGCACTTATAACTCTGTCCGCTCTTCATTCCCATTGCCCTCTGTGATGGAAACGTACTCTGATTGCCGAAGGAGCATTAGGATATAATCCTGTTCATCATGCAGTTCCCTCCAGGAAAAAAAGGGGTTATAATGGTGCCCAGAGGGTCAGATAAGACAGTCTAAGATCTTCTGGAAGAAATGTCTACCTTATCCAACATTGTTCCTTTCTCTCTAAAAATCAAAACCGGAGTATTCAGCCCTGCTGTACTGGTACCAGATCCTCTCCCATCTCCTACTCTACATCCAGATGTGTACACATCTTATCCAAAAGTCATAATTAAATGGGAGCCAGCATACTGTCGTGGTTAGAATGTTGGGCTAGGGTCTGGGAGACCCAGGTTCGAATCCTCATCCTGCCATGGAAGTTTGCTGGGTGGCAATGGCCAATTGCACGCTCTCAGCTTACCTTACCCTACAGGGTTGTTGTGAGGATAGAACAGAGGAGAGGAGACTCATGTAAGGCGCTTTGGATCCCCACTGAAGACAAAGGTGGGATACAAAATATATAAATAACGGTAGACAAGACCCTTTCTCTGTTCATTTCTCCTTTTAAAGTGATAGGAGTGGGTGGTATCAATAGATCTATGTGGAAGAAGAAGAAGGAGGAGGAGGAGGAGATTGGATTTATACCCTGCCCTTCACTACCAGAAGGAGTCTCAAAGTGGCTTACAATCTCCTTTCCCTTCCCCTCCCCACAACAGACACCCTGTGAGGTAGGTGGGGCTGAGAGAGCTCTTTTGAGAACTGCTCATGAGAGAGCAGCTCTGAGAGAACTTGTAACTAACCCAAGGTCACACTAGCAGCTGCATGTGGAGGAATGAGGAATCAAACCCAGTTCTCCCAGATTAGAGTCCGCGCTCTTAACAACTACACCAAACTGGCTGGATTTGATTTTTATATCAAGGAATATCCAGGTAGTGTACAATAAAAGCAAATAACTATTCACATTAAAATAATATTAATAATATTAATAAACAACAAAACAATAATTATATACTTTAAATTTATCTATTTACAGTATTCCTACCCTACTTTTCTGCCCAGTCAGGGCCACCAAGGTGGCTAACAATTAAAACAGAGCAAGAGAAATACATCATAAAACCAGTTAAAATGAGACCTAAAATCCATATATTAAACAAAATACAGCAAAAATTAAAACATAGGGCAGGGAGAAGGGATCATTGACAGAACACCAGACCGGACGAATGAATGAAGTCTTCACATGCTAGCGGAAGACAGTAATAGAACAGGACAGAGGAATATCCTTGGAGAGTGAGTGCCATCATTTTGGCACCAGTATTGTTATTAATACCTACATTCCTAGATATATTTGAATATGTGACAAGAAACAGGGGGAAGAATAACGTCCTGAAGGGCCTTGTGGAATGGGTAGAGAGAAACAGCTACAACAAAGGCCTGAATCACATGCCTGTATGTCCCTGTGTAGCACAGCACTGGTTGACTTGGAACAGGAGGCAATTTGTGGAACACAACGCCACCTGATGCGGCGATGGCCACTAGCTAAGATGGCTTGAAAGGCCCATCGTGGGCTAGAACTAATGGCTGAGTCAATGAAGTCTAGTAGCTTGGGTATTAGCCCTAGGGTCTTGAAGACATGCCAATTCAAGGCCCCACTGTGCTGTGATGCTCATTAAGTGACCTTGAGCCACTCTTTCTCAGCTGCACTTATCCCATCTGGCTGTCTGAAAGTAAAAATAGGGAAGGGATGGGGTTTCCAACTCTAGGGTGGGTGGGAAATTCATGGAGATTTGGGGGCAATGCCTGAGGAGGGCAGCTTCAGAGGGCAAACTCCATGGTATACTATAGGTTATGGATGAAACCTCTTCGCCAAGTTCTCCTTTCCCCTGGCACTGCCCCCAAGTCTCCAGGAATTTCCCAGGCCAGAGAACCCCGCCCCTGAAGCTGCGTCACCAGAGGTGACGCAGCCACGTTGCTGACGTTGGGGGCGTGGCTGAGCTTGTCGGGGGGAAATCATATGGTCCCCCCCCCCGACGAGCTCGGCCATGCCTCCAATGTCAGCGTCGCACGTCACTTCTGGTGACATGCTGCCAGCACGCGCGCGCTTCGCTGAGACCTCCTGGATGCCAGCAAGGCTCCCCCGCTCCGAGGGGTGAGTCAATTTGGCAACCCTATAACTCTGTCTCCCTCAGACTTGGTTCCCAGTTTATCACAAATGGTACCTACGATGATGGCTGAAAGTGTTTGAACAGTCACCTGCTTGATACAAATAAAATGTCCAAAGCAGAAGGATTACGTGGTTTATCAGTCTCCAGGTGGTGGCTGGAGATCTCCTGGGATCACAACTGATCGCCAGACGATAGAGATCACTTCACCTTAGCTTGTGACATAGCACGGGAAGGGATCCTGCTCTTCGAAGACAAGACACCCCAAATCCCAATGAACTTGCCTTGAAGTTGTTGTTTGGATCACAGCCATTATATTGGGGTATACAGAGTGAAGTGAACTCTGTATCAAAGGGCTGGCTTTGAAGGCGTATCTGTTTTGCATGTATGTTGAGTCTTGAGCTCCTGGGACAGCACAGCCAAAAATAAGACTATAAATAAGAAATCAGTGGCCTTTTCTGTCTTGCCGCATTATGCAGGCTTGATGTATGTTTCTGCAGAGTTATTACTCACCCTGCTCAAAATCAATGCTCTGAGCTTTCCTCTCTGTGATTGATTTCTTCAGGTTAACATTCTACATACATGATTTAATAAACACTACAATTACCCTATTAACACGCATATAAAGTGCTCGAGACATACAGTCAAAAAAGACGCCATGAGATTTGTAAATGGCTTTAGGCGTGGGATTTTTTCCTCCCTCTATTGCTTTTTTTTAATTTAGATAAAGCTATATTTAACACACAAACACACACCACACAAAAGGATGAATCTTTTCTTAACTCAACAACGTGTTGTCCAAAACCAGGGCCTGGGTTTGAGTATGCAGATCAGCTCCATGGGCAATGCAAAAGGTTGGTGGAAAGGAAAGACATTTACCTGAATGTAGGAGATGAACATCGGAATGATGGGGTTAACTAGGTAGGGGACTTTGGGCATAGAATTCCTAGCATTGCCCTCCCCCCCCCCACCATATTAGGGTCAAAAGCAGACCTATCTGGAATCCAGCCTAATCCTTACTGGGTTTTGCCAACCCATTCTCATGTCCATCGTTGTAGCTAAAAATTGCATACTTGGCCGAGTACCTTTAGACTGCACTGCTTTGCATGGTTTGCCAACCTCCAGATGTGGCCTGGAAATCTCCTGGAACTAAAACTGATATCCAAGCTACAGAGTTCACTTCCTCTGGAGAGAATAGCTGCTTTGGAAGGTGGACTCTGGCATTCTGAGGTCCCTCCCCAAACCCTGTCCACTTCAGGGTCCACCCCCAAATCTCCAGAAATTCCGCAGCCCGATATCAGCAACCCTAATCTGCCCACCCCAAACAGCGATGTCGCACAGCGACACTCTGCTTTTTGGGCAAAACTCTATGGTTTGAGCCCAGTTTTAACCATAGAGTTTGCCCAAAAAGCAGAGCATCAGCACCGATGTGATGACGTCACTTCTGCGTGATGCCATCATGTATGGGATGTCGCTGCCCACTACCGAACCGCCCTCTAAATCCCCCCGCCGGCAACCCTAATCAGGAGGACAAGCTGTCCCCAGGCTGAGCTACTCTACCTCAAGGCAGCAAGAGAGGGAGAGAGAAAGAGAGAGGACCATGAGAGAAATGAGGTAGCTCCACCCATAAAGTGGGGGATTCATCCTGGTAAGACCAAAGAGGGCAGAGTCACGACTTGGTAAAAAGGTATAAAAGAAGGGTTCCAAGACTAAGTCGGGGGGAAAGGGAGCAGTGCTCCTAGGCAAAGGGCTGAGTGTTCCCAGGGATTCTGGGAGATGCTGTAACCTTCATCTTCCCTTCCCCATTTCAGAGGCCTATGGAGACCCATACTAGTGGGACACCACGGTGGAGGGTGGGGGGACAGTGCCATTGAGGAGGGTGCTGCTCACATTATATACAATCAAAAGATTGCTCATGATGGGATTGGAAAAGGGAAGCCATGTTATAAATTTGTACTAGGCCCAGACCAACAAAGCTTGGACCCTAAGTATATGTAGGCAAGCTGGAACCTACCTCACAGGGTGTCTGTTGTGGGGAGGGGAAGGGGAACGAGTTTGTAAGCCGCTCTGAGACTCTGAGTTAAAGGCAGGGTTTAAATTCAATCTCTTCTTCTTCTGGTTCTTCATCAGGAAGAGTAACCCCAGCCTAGGAGTTGGGTATTGGCAATAACCCACATAAGAAGTCTTACATTTTTTATTGTTGTTGCTGTTGTTCAGTCACACAGTCGAGTCCGACTCTTCACGACCCCATGGACCACATCACGCCAGGCCCTCCTGTCCTTTGTTGTCCTCCAGAGTTTGCTCAACTCCATGTTTGTTGCATCGATAACACTGTCTAACCATCTCATCCTTTGTCGTCCCTTTCTTCTTTTACCTTCAGTCTTTCCCAGCATCAGGGTTTCTCCAGTGAGTGCTCCCTTCTCATTTGGTGGCCAAAGGATTTGAGCTTCAGCTTCAGTATCTGACCTTCCAGGGAACAGTCAGGGGTGATTTCCTTTAGGATCGACTGATTCAATCTCCTTGCAGTCCAGGAGTTTTCTTCAGCACCATAATTCGAAAGCATCTATTCTTTGGCGCTCGACCTTCATTACAGTAGACATTTATTTATTTATAGCCCACCTTTCTCAATGATATTCAAAGTGGATAGCACAGTGTAAGTCGATTATGTTCTATACAAAGAGACATAAGTACAGCGCAGGTCAATGCAATCAGTAAGAGCAGACTTCTAACAGAGCCCAGTAGGTTGGGTCTAGGATCGTGTTTCCATGGCATAAGAACATAAGAGAAGCCAATGTTGGATCAGGCCAAATGGCCCATCCAGTCCAACACTCTGTCACACGGTGCCCAAAAATATGAGGTGCCATCAGGAGGTCCAGTGGTGGGGCCAGGACACTAGAAGCCCTCCAACTGCTGCCCCCCCAGCACCAAGAATACAGAGCATCACAAGGCCTTTTGCCTACGGCATGACTTTTTGTGATCCCGACTCCCACAAAAGCCCAAAATATCCCCAGAATTCTGTTCCTAGGGGAGAGGGAGGCAGATTTCGAGGGGCATTTCAGGCTGCCGTGGGAAGGGGAAGCTGAAAAAATTACACTGCCTGGGTGGAAATCCTTGCGCCTGCAGAACCACCTCATGGGATGCACCTCATTGTCTTACTGATCTTCTCTTGCTTCATGTTCTTTCCTTTACAGTGCAATCCCAAGAAAAGTACACTGTCTGTAGGAGCTAGGTTTGCCAAACCCCAGGTGTGGCCTGGAGATCCCCCGGTATTCCGATTGATCTCCAGACAATAGAGATCAGTTCTCCTGCAGAAAATGGCTGCTTTGGAGGGTAGACTTTATGGCATTGAACTCCGATGGAGTCTCTCCCTGTCTGAACCCCACCCTCCTGAGGCTCCACCACAGAATCTCCAGGTGTTTCCCAACCCAGAGTTAGCAGCCATATTGGAAGCACAGCTTTTGGGATAATAATGTCCATACTTTGAAATTGCATGACCAAAGATGACCACCTTTCCATAGTGCTATCTGTTTTTTGTGTGCTTTGGTGGTGTTGTTTTTTTACTACAAGTGTAAATCCTTTTATTCCAGAAAGCTTTCATAAGAACATAAGAGAAGCCAATGCTGGATCAGGGCCATCCAGTCCAACACTCTGTCATACAGTGGCCAAAAATACCAGGTGCCCTCAGGAGGTCCAGCAGTGGGGCCAGGACACTAGAAGCCCTCCCACTGTTGCCCCACCCCCAAGCACCAAGAATACAGTGCATTACTTGCCCCAGACCAAGAGTTCCTATCTGTACCTTGTGGCTAATAGCCACTGATGGACCTCTGCTCCAGATGTTTATCTAATTACCTCTTGAAGCCGTCCATGTTTGTAGCCGTCACCACCTCCTGTGGCAGTGAATTCCATGTGTTAATCACTCTTTGGGTGAAGAAGGGCTTTATGTGTTCTTTTATCTGTTCCCTTCTGTCTATATTCCCATGATCTGACATCAGCTTTTAAAAACATCCTTAAATGCTCCATTCTGCCCCCCCCCTTTGGGAACTCTTTAATGGTTTCTATAGTTTCATCATGTTGTATTGTTACATTTGGCTTGAATACTTCCGTAGAAAGGTGACTCAAATATATATTTTTAAAAGAAAGATAAATATCTCAGGAATTGATGGTATAAAATAATGCTTAAGGTCAGGTGTGGCCAAAGATACATAAAAACTCACCTGTTCTGGGATTTACCACCAGACGGATAAAGGGGGGCATTATGAAAACCAACCAAGAAGTCTTTTTGATACTGCTGAGAAATGTTTCACTGCTATGGAATCAAAATAGCTGTGGCACAAGGTTGCAGCAGCCGAGTCTTGGCTAGTTTTTTTCCATCTTTTAAAAAACATCTATCTTGCTTTCCAGTTTCTTTGCAGAACCCCTGGGATCACATAAAACTTGTTCTTCTGCAGAACTTTCCTTCACACCCTCCTTCTCAGAAGATGACGGTTCTGTCTCTGGGCATCGACTGCTGTATTCCCCCTCCCCTTTAGAATCTTCAAAACATCAGAAGTTGCCCTTGCTTGGATGTGGATGTCTATCCTGTGCTTCTCGTATCCTCTGTACTGTGGGCGTGCTTTGCCCAGAGTTTCTTTGGGTATGCTGCAGAAATTCCATTTTCAGAAATCCTGAGTTTTTGATACTTTTTTCATTTTTCCTTGTTGCCCACCTGTCCCCATAACAAAGACATTACACAAGTGAATTTGGATTTAACTTTATTTATTAACAGCTGATTTTTACCTTATTAAATCTCCAGCCCATAAGAAGAGAAGAGATTGGATTTACACTCCGCTCTTCACTTGAAGTCTCAGAGCAGCTTACAAACTCCTTTCCCTTCCCCTCCCTACAACAGACACCCTGTGAGGTAGGTGGGGCTGAGAGAACTCTGACAGAAACTGCTCTTTCAAGGACAGCTCTGAGAGAACATGTAACTGACCCAAGGTCAGACCAGCATCTGCATGTGGAGGAGTGGGGAATCAAACCCGGTTCTCCCAGATTAGAGTCTGTGCACTTAAGCACTACACCAAACAGCTTACTCATTCTACTGGGCTCCTAAAGCATGCCAACTGTATGGGCATTCCCAGCTTGACTCAAAGTGTGGAGCACCCTTCCCTCTTGACCTACCTTTTCCTAGTCTGCATACCCCTGTATAGAAAAATTGCTTTCTGCTTTCTATATCCATATGCCTTCTCCTGTGATGTCTTTTTGATAACATGCTGTGTATTGTTTCCTGTTGCAAGCCAAATGGTGAGGGCCACATGGCCTCAATAGCCATGCCAGATAACCACACATTATTTCACACCTCTAAGTGGAAGAGCCAGACCTGATGGCTCCTGGCTCCCCCCACACATGCAACAAGTCACGTATACCATGACGAAGCTGTGGAGTTTGGGTCACCTGACTGCAGGAGGGGCCTCCAAACTTCTAGCCATTCCTGTGTTGCAGCTATGGCAACCAACAATTGGGCACACATGTCCACTCGTGATTGGCTGATGTCCACAGCTGATCATGACTGGAATGGGGCTATAATTGTTTTGGTCCCTCTGGGAGTGACCCTCTTGCTCACTCTAGCTGCTCTCTTGCTTAAGCTCTTCCTTCTTCCTCTTGCTGCCTGTTTTATTGCACCTGGAAATGCTGCCTCGTGAGAGACAAAGAGTCACTTTGTGAACTGGAGTGCATGGGTGCAAAGATGGGATTTCTCTTCAAAATCCCTTGGTGTCTAATTGGACTGTATACCTTGGACACTCTTGGAATATGGACACTTCATTGGTAACTATGAATATCTTTAATGTGTAGTTGAGGCAAATTGCCCTACCTTTTGTTATTTTGTAATTTCGTGGTAGCCTATGCTAATCTCTGTACTGAATAAAGATCCTTCTGATTGTTAAATGGTTTCTGATGTTGTACCTGAGTTCCAAGTCTAAATCTTGTGCCTTCTGCTCACCATATAAGCTAACTTTGTAAGATTAAGTGTGCATCTCTGGGAATGAGTTGCTAATGTGTTAAGTTCCAGATGCCAACTGAGAGTTTGAACCTCTAATCTCAGGTTGGGGGGAACTACTGTAGAGGTTCTGGTGGCATATTGTTCTGAAAACCAGAGAGGATATAGTCCATCTCGGGGTTTGTTGTTTAATGTAATGAAAAGTACAAGATTCCCTCCCATCCCTGGACTGGCCTGGGTAGGCAATCCTGTACAACCCCCAATTGTATTTTTTAAAAGTGTGCGTGCACACGAAAGCTCATACCTTGAATAAACCTTTGTTAGTCTTAAAGGTGCCACTTGACTCTAAATTTGTTCCTTCACCAGTTCTTTCTTCCCATGCTGATAAACTCTATGGGGTCAAGAATGATGACCCAGCTCCAAGGAGGGGTCCACACTCCAACACCCTAACTGATAAGCCATGCAAGTGGGGTTGCCAGGCCTCCCACTTGGGTTTTTTGTGCACCTCCATGTCAGTTTTGGGGAAAACATGGAAACGATATAGGGTAGCTCTATGAATGGTTTCACCGTAGAATTTCCAGTGATTTTTAGAGCTACCCTGCGTCACTTCCAGGTTTTCTTAAGAAGTTATGTGGTGGTACACACAGCATCATGGGCTCCCTGTGTTCCCACTTCCCAGCCCTCCTGGCAAGTAGGGTCACCAGGGCCCCCCGGGGGCGGGGGGTTGCCCGCTCAATGGGCCCCTTACCCGCCGGCCCGGATCCGGCCACCGGGGGAGCCCCACCTCCAATGTGCCAGGATCGCGGGGATGTGCCCGGTGTGATGACGTCACCCAGAGGTGACGTCATGACTCCGGGCATGTTATTGGGGGGGGGATGCTCTGTCATTCGAGGGAAAACTCTATGTTTCCCCCTTGAATGATAGTGGTCCCACCCTCAATGTGCTTGACATGATGACATCACTTTCGGGTGATGTCATCGTGGTGCACATGCAAAACGCACATGCCGAGGATGTCCCGGAGAGGGGCTGGGACTCCCCCGCCAGAAAAAAGTAAGACCTGGCAACCTTCCTGGCAAGGCAATCCTATATGTAAGTCTGACTTGGGAAGCAACTTGCCCATCGTGAGATTCTTCAGAGTGCCTTCCAGCCCCTGACCTTAAGCAAAACCCCAGTGCTCCAATCTGTCCAGCCAGGGCCTAACCAGTCCTGAAAGCAGGCCTGCTGGGAGAGACAGAACCCCTGCCAAATCAACTAAGCGAAGCAGCTGCAAAAAGAACCCTTTCCAAAAAGGCAAAATGCTTCCCGTTCAGCCCTGAAGTGACCAACTAAGGCCACCGTGCCAAAATAGAGTGGCTGTGCAGGTAGGCAACTCCAAATGAGCGCCAGTTTGGTGTAGTGGTTAGGAGCGGCGGACTCTAATCTGGGAGAACCGGATTTGATTCCCCACTCCTTCGCATGCGGCCAGCTGGGTGACCTTGGGCAAGCCATAGTTCTCTCAGAGCTGTTCTCTCAGGAGCAGTTCTCTCAGAGCTCTCTCAGCGTCATCGACCTCACAGGGTGTCTGCTGTGAGGAGAGGAAGCGAAGGAGGTTGTGAACTGCTCATGAGCCTCCGAGTGAAGGGCAGGGTATAAATCCAATCTCTTCTTCTTCAAATGACAAGTTCTGTGTAAAGGGCATAGCCACACAAGAGTGGTCTGATATTCTGTTTCAGTGTCTTCTTTATTTGGAAGAAGAGGGCAAGCAAAGGCACCTTTCCTGCCACAGAGGGCAAGAACTGGATTTGGTAGGAATAATATATCCTTTTAAATAATTGTATAATACAATGTTCGTTTCTAGTCCTGTGCTCCACATGGGATGAAAATTGGCTTGGCTGCTGGAATTTATATCTGAACCAGGATTGATATCTGAACCTTCCTGTAAATAATAAGGTGGAGTCGACTTTGAATCATTGTTGTGTTGTTGTTTTTTTTCATGAAGGGATACATCCCACAAGTGGCTGGGCTTTACCCAGAGGTCATTTCGGGGGGGCGCGGGGGGACGCAGTTCCCCCAGGTGAGTTGCAGGGGGCGGGGCACATGACGAAGCCCCGCCCCCTGCTTCCGGCCACCCCGCTTCCAGCCCTCATTCAGCCAGGAGGAGGCAGGAGAAGAGGGAGGGTAAGTTGCTTCCCCCCCGCCTCTCCCCACCCCTGCCTGCCTGGGGCCAGGGAGGGCCTTGGCG
>NW_015169215.1:419195-419334 GCF_001447785.1 Gekko japonicus
AAAGCACCCAGTGGGAGGGAAGGAAAGAAAGGGGCACAGAACCCCTCGGACCTCATAGGCAGGGTAATTTTCCCATGTTGAAAACTGGCCATCTTGCTTATTTATTGCAGCACTTCACATTGGCAGCAGATCACTCCGA
>NW_015169215.1:419861-424491 GCF_001447785.1 Gekko japonicus
AAATACCAGGTGCCCTCAGGAGGTCCAGCAGTGGGGCCATGACATTAGAAGCCCTCCCACTGTTGTCACCCCAAGCACCAAGAATACAGGGCATTACTTGCCCCAGACCAAGAGTTCCTATCTGTACCTTGTGGCTAATAACCACTGATGGACCTCTGCTCCATATGCTTATCTAATTCCCTTTTGAAGCCGTCCATGCTTGTAGCCGCCACCACTTCCTGTGGCAGTGAATTCCAAGTGTTAATCACTCTTTGGGTGAAGAAGTACTTCCTTTTATCCGTTCTAACCCGACCGCTCAGCAATTTCATGGAGTGCCCACGAGTTCTTGTATTGTGAGAAAGGGAGAAAAGTACCTCTTCCTCTGCCTGCTCTTTCCCATGCATACCTCGATCATGTCACCCCTCAGTCGTCGTTTCTCCAAGCTAAAGAGCCCTAAGCGCCTTAACCTTTCCTCATAGGGAAAGTGTTCCAACCCTTTTATCATTCGAGTTGCCCTTTTCTGCACTTTTTCCAAAGCTATAATATCCTTTTTAAGGTGTGGTGACCAGAATTGCACACAGTATTCCAGATGAGGTCGCACCATTGATTTATATAGGGGCATTATAATATTGGCTGATCTGTTTACAATACCCTTCCTAATAATCCCCAGCATAGCATTGGCCTTCTTTATTGCAGTCACACACTGTCTCGACATTTTCAGTGAAAGACAGGAGGGCCTGGTGTGATGTGGTCCATGAGGTCGCGAAGAGTCGGACTCGACTGTGCAACTGAACAACAACAACAACAAATCTACTTCCAATATTTTTTAAATCAATGTTACTCTAGTAAACAGAATGATCAGTCGCCTCCATTGGATGCCACCTTGAAAACACAGGTAACCAAGAACAAAAAATTGTGTGTATAAATCTAGAAAAAATATTCAATAAGTGTCCATGTTCTTGGTTACCTATTTCCTTACTGTGTATTTCCCTATTTGTCTGTTACCTTGAGAACACGGGGAGGCAGTTTTCAGTTTTGGCTTCTCGCCAAGTGGCCACACACCAGCGGAGCACCGTATGGTACAGCCCATTCTACGGCAGTTAGGAGGGAATCCGGACATATCCGGTTCCCCCCGGAGTCCTTGTAGGGGACTCCCAGCCATGGGGCTCGAGTTGTGCCACTCCCGAGGCTCGAAGCCAAGGGATTGAGGCATGCTTTGCCCCGAAGGTCCTGCTGCTGCAGCACCATCATTTATTTATTTATTTATTTATTACTTCGATTTGATATACCGCCCTAACCCCCGTGGGGGTCACTGGGCGGTTTACATGTGGGGTGCTAGTCATAGCTCTTTAAGGCGCACACCAGATGAGCGCTCAGGAGTTCTAGCAAAGAATGCGAGCCCCTCTGATGCCTTAAAGCTACGGCAGGTGAAAACACGGGCAGGCTAGTCCATCAACAAACTGCTGGATTAAAACATAAGAATGAGCAAATATCTCTGATTTCCTTTTTTTTAATTATGTGTTTGTATATTTTGCCAATAGTTTTAGTACTCCCCTTTCACTGTTTGCTTTGTAGATTTAGTTACATCATATACATATGTCTTTATGTGAAATTCATGTGTACAGAGTATGTCATTTTTATATAGAATACAGTGTATTGACTCACCAGTAACATCGAAACTGGTATATGTTAAGGGGAATATCCATTGCAAGGAAAGAGGATATAATGCAAAAGTAAAGACCCATGGGTTCAGTTTGAAAGAAATTAAAGTGGTGATTTGGGGGAGGGGTCAAAAGAGCAAAAAATGAGAACGGTAAAATAATCTCTATTAAAGTATTGGAGAATTTTGTAAATTCAGTCCTTACAAGTGGGTTTTTGTTTGTTCGTTTGTTTTAGGTTGGGGTTTTTAATACTATGTGCCAAAGGGTGGTGCTCTAACAGGAAGACAGGAAGGTTTGGGAAGACTTTGAGTATCTGCAGAGTGAAATTGTGATATTTTGCTGAACCTCTCTTCCTGCCCCTCCTCCCTTTGACTGTCTCCTTTGATCAAAAAGCAATTGATTTGAAACAGACTCCAAATTCCTAAGAAGGGGAGGGGGGTGTTGGATTTCAGGGAGAAACTGTAAAGAATTAAGATGATTTTTTTCTTAATAATGCTCTGCTGCAGAATCCAGTTGCAGGTGATGTCATTTCAAGACTCCTGGAAACAAACTGCTCAGAACAGGGTGGGTTAGGGTTGCCAACTCCAGGTTCTACCTGGAGATCTCCCACTATTACAATTGACCTCCAGGTGACCCAGATCAGTTCCCTTGGAGAAAATGGCTGCTTTGGTGGGTGGGCTCTATGGCATTATACCCTGCTGAGGGCCCTTCCTAGGCTCCGCCCTCCAAATCTCCTGGTATTTCCCAACCCAGAGCTGGCAGTCCTAGAGTTGGTGTTCACTGATATCCAAAGAAGAAGAAAAAGAGCAAGATCTTGTCTGGGTTTGTCTTATTTATTATTTATTTATTTGCTTTTTTACCCCGCCCTCCCTGCGAACGGGCTCAGGGCAGCTTACACAGGGGCATAAGCCCATACATAAGACAATATAAAACAATAAAACCATTAGATCACACAAACAGATAAAGTGCTCCATGCAGACAAGGTGGTCTCTGAGGATGGTAGCAATCATTTCCTTAGGTGAATTTGTCCTATCAATGGTCCAAGCCAGTCCCGTGGCATCAGTGCCATGCAGATTTATGGCCGTTCTTCCGGGGACCACTCCCAACCCTGTTGTTTCAGTGGTGGTAGTAGTAGAAGTGGCGGCCCCTATATAAAAGCCTGGCGGAAGAGCTCCATCTTGCAGGCCCTGCGGAACTGCATAAGGTCCCGCAGGGCCCTGGTCTCCTCCGGGAGCTTGTTCCACCAGGTGGGGGCTGTCACTGAAAAAGATCTGGCCCTGGTCGCAGCAAGCTTTACTTCCCGGGGGCCTGGAATCTCCAGGCAATGTTGCGTCCCCGACCGAAGTGCTCTTGGGGGTATGTATGGGGAAAGGCGGTCCCTCAGGTAGGTCGGATCCTGGCAATATAGGGCTTTAAAGGTAAGAACCAACACTTTGAAGCGGATCCAGTACGCTATTGGCAGCCAGTGCAGCGCTTTCAGCCCAGGCTGGATGTGCTCCCATTTGGGGAGACCCATCAACAACCTGGCCACCGCATTCTGCACTAGCTGCAGCTTCCGGATCTGCGACAAAGGCAGCCCCATGTAGAGAAATGCAGAGATTCAGAAGAGGGTAAAAAAAACCCCACTAGGACATGATCGTCATTCCAAAGCCTGTCTCACTGCTGTCCCTTCTACCAATCACGAGATACCTGCCACTGGCTGTTCTCTTTGGCTCTGTAACAGGGCTTGTTGATTTAATGTGGCATTTTTTCCCCTTAGCTCTGGTTAATTCATTAGTTTCAGACTCTTCACTTCAAGGAAAAGTGGGAGTTATTTTCACGGCTGTAATGCCACCAAGATGAACTCTCTCAGTTCTGTTAACTTTGCAATTTTGTTTAATGAATTTGCCTGCAGCTCATGCATCTCCCGTTATCTCTAAGATCAGTTTCGTTATATGGTTACACCCCTCCCGCCCACACTTTATGGGGGGGGGGCTGATCTTGTTTGGAAGGCTGTCACAAGAACCTCTCCGACGTTTTACTACACACATTGCTTGTGGCGCATAGTCACAACTTTGCGTCAATCTGCCAGATTCAATAGAACCTTTTCCCAGTTTTAGGCAGCTTCTGAAGCCTCCCATGGCATCTATCCAACCAAATGGGTGACTACAGCATCTTTATTAGGACCCCCCAATCCCCAGACGGGGCAGGGGATTCCCTTTCCCCAGCTCCCCTTGCCTACCTCCACCCCAATCAGCAGTGTGGAAAAACTGGCGTGGCAAGTAGGGGCGTGCAAAAAACCATTTGTTATTTTTCAGGTTCGGCTATATGAAACCTGAAAAATATCGGTATTTCCCAATATTCTCGAATCCCAATATCGGTATGGTATTGGGATTCGGGGAATAATCTGGAAACCCAAATTTATTTGGCTCCATTATAGGACCATTTCCCATAGGCTATAATGGAGGATCAATCTGGGGGTTTCTGGAGCTTGGGGAGGGTTGTTTTTTGAGGTAGAGGTGCCAAATTTGCAGCATAGCTGCTGGTGCCTCTCCTCAACACTTCCCCTCCCCCCAAGTTTCAAAAAGATCAGACCAGGGGATCTAATTCCATTGGCCCCACAAGAAGGTGCTTCCATCCTCCATTGTTTCCAATGGAGGAGGGAAGGGACGTGTCCCCTTCAGATTCTTTCCCCAAGCCTCAGCACAACTCCCGCCGTGGCACGTGAACTCCAAAGGCAAAATGCGGTGTTCAACTGTGTCTGAAGGTTGACTTTGACAATTATCTCTAATAGTCACTGATAGACTTATCCTCTGTTAATTTGTCTTTCCCCCTTTTAAAAGCCATCTAGATTTGTGGTGCCCTGACATCGATGGCCCAGGCTGTCTTGATCTCACCAGGTCTCAGAAGCTAAGAAGAGTCGGCCCTGGGTGGGAGGACCACCAAGGAAGTCCAAGGTTGCTACCCAGAGGCGGGCCAACGCCAAACCACCTCTGCTTTTCTCGTGCCTT
>NW_015169215.1:425088-492555 GCF_001447785.1 Gekko japonicus
GGAGATGGGGGGAGGGAGGAAGGAGATGGGGGGAGGGAGGAAGAGGTGGAAAGAAAGCAAGGAGAAGGGAAGACCGATCCGGGAGGCCTGCCTCCCCTTTGCTTCCCCAGCCGCCCTGCTGGGAGCCACACAATATGTTTGAAAGAGCCGCATGTGGCTCCTGAGCCACAGTTTGGCCACGCCTGCCCTTGGGGTTGCCATAAGTTGACTGAAACTTGATGGCACTTCATGCACACACAAATATATGGCTTTGTGGTGGCAGCAATTTTCTCCACATTTATTATGTGTTGTGTGCTGAAGTTCTCTCTCTCTCTCTCTCTCTCTCTCTCTCTCTCTCTCTCTCTCTCTCTCTCTCTCTCTCAGCTGCCAAATCAGTTTCACTGGGCAGATGCAATGATTAAGGTGCATTACTATTTTGTGAAACGGTCATCTCCATTAAATTACAACCCCAGCACTATGCAAATGTCTTTTCCTTGTGGCTGTGCTTCTGAAGTTAACGGTTTGTATCCTTCAATACGAGTGCAGTCATTCAATAATGTAAATCTACACGCTGCTCCTCAACTGGTGACTTTAAATGAACTGAACAGACTCACAGCTATGTTTACCTCAGGAAATTAGGGATACTGTTACCAGGGCTCTACCAATCACATTACCATAGAGTGCTGGCTTGAAGTGACAAGGAGAGGGGTGATTTATCTCTTGAACGGTGGCTGCCACTGGTTGAGCATGTCATTTGGAAGTATCATCTGAAACATCTTTTGACGCCATTCCAGGGAGGGGGGAATTACAGATGATATTTCACTCAAGGGGAAAACAGTAACACTTTTATTACCCTGCATTTCCCATTTTTTATGCTGCCCTCACCAGTGTGAATCGGGATGAATAATCTTGTCTGGTTATTTTAAGTTGTTAAATAAATACAATTGGAGGTACCAGGAAAGGGAGCTTGGGAGATGCAGGCTGCTGATTGCTGAATTATATGGAGGACGTTTCATTCCGCACGCTGGAGTTAACCAGATTTTATTCACAGCCTTGTTATGCTGGATGGATATTTATTCTCCAGGCCTGGATTGAATGCAATGACCTCTCTCTGCATAACCAATAGCTTTCGTAATGTGCCCCACTGTGTTTTTTCACACTTCCAAATTGGGCTTCTGCCCTTGAACATCCATACGCCAAAGCAGGCCTCTTTGCTGGAGTATAATTCCAGTGGCCATGAGAGTGAGAAATATGTCCTACACCTAGCAGACCTGTGACTCAAGCCGAGAACAGTTTAAGCATACTACTGGACCCTCCACCTTCTGTCAGTCATTTTATAGGATCCTTGCAGCAAATAGGCTTATGGGGAAGGGGCCATAGCTGAGTGGCAGAGAACACATCCAGGTCAGGTTCAGTCCCAGACACTTTTAGTGAAAAAGAAGAAGAGGAGAAGAGATTGGATTTATACCCTGCCCTTTATTCGGAGTCTCAGAGCGGCTTAGAATCTCTCTTCCCCTCCCCACAACAGGCACCCTGTGAGGTGGGTGGGGCTGAGAGAGTTCTGAGAGAACTGCTCTTGAGAGAACAGCTCTAAGAGAACTGTGAATGGCCCAAGGTCACCCAGCTGGCTGCATGTGAAGGAGTGGGGAATCAGACCTGGCTCTCCCAAGATTAGAGTCCATGCTCTTAACCACTACACCAAACTGGCAAAGTAAAAAGGGCCAAGAAAGTTCTCTACCAGAGTCGCTGGGAATCTGAATAGGGATGCCATCCTCCAGGTCAGACCTGTGGGTCAATCAGCATTATAATTGCTCCCGGCTGGGCTCTCGTAGCCGTCTTGCTAAGCTTGTGAATCTCAGTGAGAGTGCAAGATAAAAAGCTCAGTTTTACATTCAGCAAAACCATCCTTTCAGCGGGGGGGGGGGGAGCGACTGAGCAAACCGTGATTAGAATGTGAGCTTGAAGAATTTCACTCACAACACCACTGCTGATCAGGGTCACTGCGCTGAAGCGGTCCAAACTGAATGACTCTCTGAGGAGCTGCCTTGCTGGATCAAACCAAAGGCCTGTTTATGTGACTCTAACAGGGGCTAGCCTTTGGGAAACTCACAAGTAGGGCACGATAGAGTTAACTACCTGCTGTCTGTACCCAGCACTCCTCCAGGTGGGACCTGGGGATCCCCCAGAATCATTGCTTATCTCCAGACTACAGAGAGCAGTTTCCCCTGGAGGAAATGGAGGCTTTGGAGGGCGGACTCTCTGGCATTGTACCCCACTGAGGTCCCCGTCCTCCCCAAGCTCCATCCCCAAGTCTCCAGGAATTTCCCAACCTGAAGCTGGCACCCCCTATCCCGCCCATCCCCCACTGGCAGCCAGGGAGGACCTGGCAACCCGAAATTTGACGCCAAATAGAAATTCCATTCGGACATAATGCAAAACTATTGTTTCATAAAACTGTTTATTTACTTATTATTTTAAGTAAAGTCCGTCTTTTTCATTGAGACTCAAGGCGGATTGCAAAATTTAAAATTATACTAAGGAACGATATAAGAAAAGTGTTTCCCAGCCTGTGGGCTGGGATCTGAAAGCAAGAGAAAGAGAGAAACCTTTAATGGCATAATAATACAACAAATCAGAAATTCAAAAAAACAACAACACCAATATAGATAGACAGACAGACAGACAGACTTACTAAAAAGGTCTCCACCAAACAAAACCCATTTGGGATTAACAGGGCTATTTTTGAGCAGGAACGCACAGGAACGGAGTTCCGGCTGGCTTCAGCGCTGGCCACACCCACTACAGCCAAAACCTCTGTGTGCATGGCTACAGAGGGAAGGCCTGGAGAGCAAATCCCCCCCCCACCGACTCTGAGGCGGGTGGGCCAGAAGGTGCCCTGGAAGGATCGGGGAGACATTTAAATGCCTCCCCGTGCCTTCCCTGGCCTGTCTAAGGGCCGGCTTGCCCAGGCTTCCCACAGCTGCGGGGCACCCGGGCAAGCCAAGGGAAAGCACGGGGTGTGGCCTAATATTCTAATGAGCTGTGCTGTCAGGGATGTGGCCTAATATGCTAATGAGTTTCTGTTGTTGGGTGTGGCCTATTATGCTAATGAGTTCCTGCTGGGCTTTTTCTACAAAAAAAGCCCTGGGGATTAATTAAAAAAAATCTAAATATTACAGTTTCTAACCCTTAGTTTCCATACACATGCTAAGAATTCAGCAACAGCTGCAGTAATTTTAGGAGATTTGTCAGATAGCAAAAAAACCAACAACCCTAAGTCATTATTAGTCATGAATTTTACAGAAGAAAGAAGGGGACAGATCAAAGAATGACGCTGCAAAGCGTAATGCGGACAGCGAGAAAGAATATGTTGCACAGAGTCAGGTTCATTATAAAAACAGGTGCAAACTCTTTCTTTATAAGCAATACCCTTATATCTTCCTGTCAAAACAGCCGAAGGGAAGAGATTGAACCTAGCAAACATAAAAGCTCTACGGTGTAAAGGGTTTACCAAATTAGAAAAATACTGGGCCTTAGAGTCTTGTGCGGGGAAAAGACCAAGAAAACGTGGAGAACAAACTCCAGAACTACCAACACTAATTACTTGAGCTTCAGTGTCCCAAATCCTCCTTTGGACAATTCAAACAATATCCGTCTCCCCAGAATTGGCCTAAGAATCCAGATCAATACCAATGGATCTGATTTTAGACACTATAAATTGAGACCAATTTGAGGTATAAGGGTCCGCAGGGAGGAGGATCTCAAAGCAAAGCCTCTGAAAGCAGATCACAGGCCAGCCTTCCCTAATGGTTGTAGCTCTCTTTTGTATTTTGGGAACCATGATCTGACTCTGGAAACTGAATCTTCCCTGTCATACTTGAATTGATTTCCCCACACATGCACGCACACCCAGCATACGCAGCATGGACATGTTGATCATGTAAACCTGTCCTGACGGTTATGTGGCTGAGTTTCGCAGAATCTTAGGGGGGATTAGAGGACGTAATGGAGAGGGAGAGGGTGGTCAAAGGCTGGCATGCAGCCTCCATATCCAAAGGCTGTGTGTTTCGGAGTGCCACTTGCTTGGGGTTCATAGTGGGGGCAGCTGCGACCTTAGTGTGATGTTTGTTGGTTTCTCAAAAACATCTGGGTAGCCACTGGAGAAAATGGAATGCTGAGCGGTAAAGTCATAGTTTGCCTAGAGCAGGGGTGTCGAGCATAAGGCCCAGGGGCCGGAACTGGCCCATCCAGGGCTCTTACCCAGCCGGCAAGCAACTGGTATGCATGGAAATATAAAGTACACCCATTTTATGGTATCCCTTGGAAAAAAACTACTCTTGCATATGATTAAATACATTTATTGGGGCTTCTTCGGGCTCCCCAGTAAATCAGTTGCTTTCACTGCTAGGAATCAATTGCTTTTGTTTGTATTTTGACTAAAAACAATATTGTTAATTGGGTTTGCCTGTGTTCTTTATAAAGTTTATATCTCTGGTACCTGGCATTACATTTTATGGCACACATGGCCCGACCCAATGAAGTGACATTTATGTCAGATCCGGCTAGGGTTGCCAAATGTGCCCGGGGGGCAGGGAATCCCCCGCTTCGGAGCCCCGATTTCCGCCCCAGCGGAATCGGGGCCCGGGGGAACCCCGCCCCCGAAGCTGCGTCACCGGATGTGACGCAGCCACGTTGCTGACGTTGGGGGCATGGCTGAGCTTGTGGGGGGGGAACCATATGTTTTCCCCCCGACGAGCTCGACCACGCCCCCAACATCAGCAACATCTGATGTCACTTCTGGTGACGTTGCGGTGGCGTGCGCACACAGCCGGCTCCCGGGCGGAATGGAGCCTCCCCCGCCGGTAAGATTTTAAGACTTGGCAACCCTAGATCCGGCCCTTGTAACATATGAGTTTGACACCTCTGGCCTAGAGTGCCAAAAAAAATGATGGGCCAGCCTTGGATGGGTCACCATACCAAGTAAATTTGGACTTGTGGGTCACCATATCCAAAGGGTCGGGAAAAGCTGGTTTAAGACATGCAATAACCAGTAGAATAAGATTTATTGTTACAGTGCACTAAAAAGAGTATAAGCCATAGCATACAAGAAATGCAAAAACAGGTATACTGCAGAAATTTAAAAGATGCCTTAAAAACAAAACAAAATAATATGTGCAATGACAGTGCCCTTGTCCCTTTGTAAAAGACTCCTCCTGAGTAATGGTTACTGTGATTGCCTGAGCATGGGCTACTCAACTAACTTTTGCTACCTATTGTCTATCAAACCATGATCTGAGACCACGGTCTGAGATTGGTTGGATAACCATCGTTTGGCTCTAATCCTGGATTGTCATTTGGTGATCTCACACACTCCCAAACTGCAGAGATCCTGGCTATAGCAGAACTGATGATACAAGGAAACCTAAGTTTATGTAATCATCAGCAAGCTGAATCCTTGCTTCCCACACTAACCATAGTTTAAAATTTGAGTCCAGGAACACATTAAGGACCAAAAAAATTGCTACTATACTTGAATTTTGTTCTACTTCTACAGAATAGCATGGCTGCCTGCATGAAACACAGTGTAAAATGGTAACGTCTTTGTGTTGTGTCTGAAATAACCCAGAGTGGACAACACTGGAGCAGTTAAGTGCACCAACACTTCAATGCAACTTAAGTAGGGTTGCCACTTCCCTGGCAACTTAACAAAAAATGAAACCCATGTAAAAATAACGAAAAACATTCAACAGACAATATAATGACAGAAGCTTATATAAATGGTGTAGTTTATCAAATATATATATTATGTATGCTAATGCAAATCAGTAACTCAAAAATACAAAATAACGGAATACATGGTCCAAATACATAAATAACGTTCAGAAATAGTCGAAGTCAAATTTCTCAGTGAAAAGTCCAAACGTCAATATTCATAATTCCTCTTTGCAAAACTCTTCTCGCCGCTTGTGTATCCACTTGATAGCCCTGCCAGCTTCCAGTCGCCGTATCACATTGCTTCCTCAAAAGTGGGAACACCAAAACCACCCAATTACAATATTGTAAAATCATACAAAGCATCTTTTGCATTCTTAATGTTCAGCAGACCAACTCCTGTGATACCAGTTGGAGTTGAAGCCCCTCCTTTGAGGGGGTTATAAAAAACTTCCAGAACTTGAAAGCTAGCACTATTTTGCACTATTTTGCACAGATTCAGGTGGGTTACCATGTTCTGAAGTGCAGAACAAAGTCTGAGTCCAGTGGCCACTTTAAGACCAAGAACATTTTATTGCTCATCTCCAGGCTACAGAGAGCAGTTCCCCCTGGAGGAAACGGAGGCTTTGGAGGGTGGACTGTATGGCATGTTACCCCAATTCAGATCAGAGTGTGCACACACACAAAAGCTTATGCCCAGAATAAAACTGTATTGGTCGTAAAGGTGCCACTGGACTCAAATGTTTGTTCTACTATTTTGCATAATTATGTTTGTGGATTTTGGATTTGGACCCGGAGCTCACCTTGAAGCCAGCATGGGAGGAGGCAACAGGTACTTCCCAGAACTGTGATGCCACCACCCAAACCTACTGCCCACCTTCCAGCGCTCACCTTGGAGATGGCTGATGGGAGCAATAAGAAGAGGAAACAAGCAGCTCACAGACCTGTGTCTCTGCTGTCCAAATTCATCATCCAGTTCCCTTGGTGCTGTCAGCTAAGCCCTGTGGCACTCAGCTTGGATGCAACCAGCTGCCACTCAGTGGGAAGCAACACATTATCTGAAGCCATCTCCACTGGGCAGCTGTTTGCATCATCATTTTCTGATCGCGCTGCTTCCGTTTTGTCCTTCTGGATCAGCCATGGAGGCGATTTCTAGCCAGGCATCAGACAGCAAATGGGATGCCATCACAGCATGACATAGCCAGTCGACTTGTGTTATATGATGGTGACATTCTGAAGAAGTAAAAGCAGATTGAATGAATAAGCAAGGTGGTTGTTTTTTTGGCCAGGACTCCCCCCCCCCAGTGTTTAAAGGGTGGGGTTGCCAGCCTCCAGGTGTGGCCTGGAGATATCCTGCTTTTACAACTGATCTCCAGCTGAAAGAGTTCAACTCCCCTGGAGAAAATGGCTGCTTTGAAGGGCAGACTCTATGGCATTGTACCATGCTGAGGACCCTCCTCTCCCCCAAACCCCACCCTCTCCTGGATCCACCCCCAAAGTCTCCAGGTATTTTCCAACCTGGACCAGGCAACTCTGTTAAAGTGACCAGGTTTTTTTATATAACCCTGCTGAAATTAGCCATTAAAAATTGTGAGTAGACTTGGCTTAGCTAGAATCTTTTGATTGCAGTCAGTGTCTATTGCTGCTGCATTTATGGAGCTTAGAAAAATGTGGCCAAATCAGTTTCAATATCATGTAAAGCCCTACCAGGTAAACGACAGTTCTGCCTCTTTCTTGCTTTCTATCTGCATTCTTTTCTTATTTTTACTTCTTTTACACCCACCCATAAGAAAAACCCTCTCAGGAATTATGCACCATAAAACTGATTCAAGAAGACACTAACACGACTCAAAAACGTTGGCATCAAATTCTTATTATGTCTTCAGCATTCAGAATGGCAGGAGACACTGTTGTGTATACTTAGGTCAATATTGGAACAGAAAGTCACAACTCAAAACATGAAGGTTAAAAGACAACATAAAGCTGTAAACATCGCTATACACACAAACTGGAAAAACTATCAATGTATTCTTTCAACAAAGCAACTAGAACATGTACAAAGTGCAAAAAGGGATCCATATATAGTCGTAACGGTTGTTGATGAAGTTCTCCGGAGCGTCAGTTCATTTCGTAAGAACTTCAACCAAACGGGGCCGTATTAACAGTGTTGTGTCTTCTATTCCTTATTCATTGTTGAATAAATTTACAACGTTCTTGTTATCTCACAGACAATTTTCTTATCCTATTGATAACA
Organism: Gekko japonicus; assembly: GCF_001447785.1. NCBI lineage: Eukaryota > Metazoa > Chordata > Lepidosauria > Squamata > Gekkonidae > Gekko > Gekko japonicus. The sequence goes on from NW_015169215.1 coordinate 433,034, forward strand.
GTGTATTCACAACAGGCAATCTGGATAGAAACGCTCAACCGTTAACAACACTGTTAATACGGTCCTGTTCGGATGAAGTCCTTACGAAACAAACTGACATTCTGGAGAACTTCGTCAACAACCGTTACGACTACATATGGACCCCTTTTTGCACTTTGTACATGTTCTAGTTGCTTTGTTGAAAGAATAGACTGATGTAGTTTTCCCAGTTTGTGTGTATAAGCACTTGATTACAGCTTTCTGTTGTCTTTTAGCCTTTATATTTAGGTCAAACCAAGTCTTTTCGCCCCCCGATTTCATTACGTCCTAGTGGTTTGCTGGTGCCTATTAGCAAAAAGCAAAGAATCCTGAAAAAAGGTTGGAGGTTATTACAGAAGGTGGTAATATGAAGATCAGACGCTTGTGTTTTGAAGGGTTTGTTTTTAGGTTGCATCGTCTTTTGCTGCCCTCACCTGGATGGCCCAGGCTAGCCCAGTCACATTGGATCTCAGAAGCTAAGCAGGTTTGGCTCCGGATAGTATTTTAATGTGAGACCACCAAGGAAGTCCAGGGTCACTGCACAGAGGCAGGCAATGGCAAACCACCTCTGAACGTCTCTTGCCTTGAAAACCCCAAGGGGTCACTGTAAATCAGCTGTGATTTGTCAGCATTTTCCACAACCACCATCTTTGGTGTTAAGCTACAGTCCGGGGCTCTTTTTGTAGAAAAAGCCCAGCAGGAACCCATTAGCATAATAGGCCACACCCAACACCAGAAACTCATTAGCATAATAGGCCACGCCCCTGCCACCACAGCTCATTAGCACATTAGGCTGCACCCCCATGTTACCAGAAGTGTGGTCATCCAGCCACACCCACCTTTTGCTTCTTATTCTGTTTACCTTGTTTGTTGTCAAACCCAGGGCCTTTTTTTGGTAGCAGGAACTCCTTTGCATGTTAGGCCACACACCCCTACTGTAGCCAATCCTAATGAGTTCCTGCTATTGGGTGTGGCCTATTATGCTAATGAGTTCCTGCTGGGCGTGGCCAACTCGGGAGCCAGCCGGAACTCCGTTCCTGTGCGTTCCTGCCCAAAAATAGCCCTGAGCTACACTGACTCTGGAATAAACACATTACATCTGGAGTCTGTCTGTCTCTGTCTATCTATCTATCTATCTATCTATCTATCTATCTATCTATCTATCTATCTATCTATCTATCTAGTACTGCTCATATGGTTATCACCTTAAGCAGAAATTAGAACCAAAAATATTTTAAAAGACCTTACTTAGTATGATTTCTCTTATATTTGTATATTGCACCTATGAGTTTTGCCACTGAGAGGGTGATGTGATCATTTGTGTTCGATAGTAGCCACTACACCTGGGCTTGCGAACGTCGTGCTTCCGTATCTTTAAGTAAAGGGGTGACTAAATTAGCCCTCAATATAGGGCACACCATAATCATATGTTCAATGGTTTCGATCGTATCATGTGAGCATCCGCATGTTCTATTAGAGTATGATACTCTATTATATCTGCCCTCCAAAACCGCCGAGGTAAGAGCGTTCATTCTTGCCAAAATAAAAGCTCTTCTTAGTTTTGGGACTGTCAGTTGATAAAAATATTGTGGCAGTTGCATCGGGAGGCCACATCTGGAGTCTGTAACTTGACTGGTTAAGTTATTCAAACATGGTTTGGAACCTATGATCCACCTGCTCAGCAGGCTATTCGACAGTTATACTTTCCTTTTATCCTCCTTTCCCCCCCTCACACTCTCTCTCCATAAATACATGAATGTCTACCAATTAAAAGTTTGTTTAGTTGGGAAAGCATACCGGAATAGCTAAACAAACCTTGATAAAAACTCTGAAAGGGGAGGCCGGTGGGTTTTCTCTACATTAGCGGATATTATTACATGTCTCAGTTGCAATTTTTGGTTCAATGGCTCTCTCATTTTGATATTATCAGCAGAGGGAGCTGGAACAGGTTTATTTTAAGACTGTTTTGGAGTATGCATTGCAGCCTGCAGAGAAAAAGAGAACCATGGAACGGCATCATAATGATCTAATTGTAGGACTTGTGAATGTATGGAATAAATATCTATTTATATCACCGTGTGCAAGAATGATGTGTACAAGGGATTTTAACTCCTGATGGATCAATGGGGAGTTTTGCAAAGTAGCAACAATAAGATCTAGGAAATTATGGAAGGGTGGGAGGCCTGTTAATGATCAGACTGGAGACAAATGGCCTCTTTCATGTTTTTATGGCACCCCCCCCCCCGAATAGTTCAAGGGACATGATGCTCACAACAACCCAGTGATCCAGTTCTGTAATGTAGAACTGTGATGTCTTGGACTATCAGTGTCCTAGATTACAACTTTCTGGGTGAACCTCTGCGTTCAGAAGTGGTCAGCCTCTGAATCCCACCACCTTGGACTCTATGACCTGTTGGTTGCTCCCCCCCTCCCCGAAGCACTGATTGGCCACTGTGTGAGACAGGATGCTGGACTAGATGGACCTCTAAATCTGCTCCAGAAGGGCTCTTCTTATGTTCTTATTTGAAAGTGACCTAAAAATGAGTGAGTCAATTGGTCAACGAGGCTTAAGGAGTATTTTATCTATACTCTGTTTCCTCTATATCACTACCAGGTGACCATGGAGATATTGGGCAGTTGTTGACGATGGCCTATGCTCTGCGAGAGAGCGCACAGTTGTTCCAGTCTGACGAAATGCGTCCAGCTAATGACCCGAAAGAAAGAGCTCCCACCCGTGTCCGAATGCTAAACGACGTACTGCAGAGTCTGGAGAAAAACTTCCTTGTTCAACAAGTTCCTTCAGGATTTTACAGGTAGGAAATGCTCACTCTGTTCCCTGTCCATTTGCATCAACCGGTATCATAATTTCTCTTGGCTGGACTCTTGCGGCTGTCTTGCTAAGCTTGCGAATCTCAGCGAGAGTGCGAGATCAAAGCTCGTTTTTACACTTAGTGAAACCATCCTTTCAGCAGGAAAAAAAAAGTCAAACTAAGGCAAAATCATGATTAGAATACAAGCTTGTAAAATATCGGTTGCAACAGCAAAGTCGATCAGGGTCACTGCGCCGAAGCTGTCCGAAATTGAATGGCTCTTTGAAGCGCAGCCTTGCTGGATCAAAACCAAGGTCTGTTGACGTGACTCCGACGGGGGCTAGCCTTTGGGAAACTCACAAGGAGGGGTATGATAGCTAACAATTGGTTGTTTGTACCCCGCACTCCTTAGCCAGAGGCGTAGAGGTTCCTGCAGCTTTCAATACCTTTGTTTCTTTTGGAGGTGGGAAGTGCCGTCAGGTTCCAGCTTACAGTGACCCCGTAGTGTTTTCAAGGCAAGAGGCAAAAAAAAAGAGAGGTGGTTTGCCATGGCCTGCCTCTGCGGAGCAACCCCGGACTTCCTTGGTGGTCACCCATCCAAGTACTGCCCACGGCTGACCCTGCTTAGCTTCTGGGATTTGGCGAGATTAGGCTTGCCTGGGCCCTCCAGGTCAGGGCACAGTTCTTATCACATACTGCCAACAACAACAACAACAACAATCTGATACAAGTAGTCCATATGATTGCATCAGAATTCTTTGGTGCAACCTTCCACATGTGCTCTAGTGCACTTGGGGGGGGGCACCCCCCAAAATGAATCGTGACAAGTGATGCTCTGTCATCTTGGTGCTTGGGGGGGTCAACAGTGGGATGGCTTCTAATGTCCTGGCCCCACTGGTGGACCTCCTGATGGCACTGGTATTTCTGGCCACTGTGTGATACAGAGCGTTGGACTGGATGGGCCTTTGGCCTGATCCAACATTGGCATCTCTTATGTTCTTATGACATAGTTGTCAGAACCCACAGCCAACAACGAAGTACGCGCATTCAGGAACGGTAATACTTTTATTGCAGAGCTATAGATGCAGTAACATAAGCACTGTTAAGAATGGCAGCTGCCCCATGGGCATAATAGGATATAGGGCATTCGTATGCACCCCCCCAGAGCACTGGCCAATTAGGCACCCCCCCCGCGCGCGGGATAAAGCTTGGAGACCGTTAGGTAGCTGAAGCTGAGAACCAACACTCTCCCACGGCACCTAGGAAAAACCCAGACAATACAACTCCCTCCTGCACATCTGTATAGATAAGCATTTCGGCGCAAAGCAGAACAAGCACAGAAAGGAATGTGTTAGCAATTAACTAGACACAGACCGAGCTCCCCAACCCCCATGGCAGCATAGCTGACAGTAGTCTGTACAGATAATCCTTCCTTGCAGGCACTTCACTGGGTTCCCATCGGTTACTGGGCTCCCTTTAAGGTACTAGCTGCCACATACCAAGTCCTTCATGGCCTTGGGCCCTCATATCTGCGAGACTGCCTGTCCCCTTAGGTCCCTGCCATGACAGCTATGCTCAGTGGAGCAGGGCCTTCTGCAGTTGCCAACCTGGAGATGGGAAAACCAACAACTGTCCATGCTTGTGTCTTCTCTGTTGTGGCCCCCACTTTGCAGAATGGCCTCCCAGGGTAGGTCGGGAAAGCTCCCACTCGTCCTGCTTTTCACAAACTCTGCAAAACTGAATTATTCAAGAAGGCCGTTCTACACAGACGAGAGAGTCGCACTGTGCTAAATGTTTCTCAAATTTACTTGAATTAGGCTTGCCAAGTCCCCCCAGGGGGCGGGGAAACCCCTGCCTGGGAGACCCATTACCCGCCGCCGGTGGATTGGGCCCCAGGGGGAACCCCACCCCCAAAGCACATGACATGCCCAGCATCAGCACATCACCCGGAAGTGACGCAATCACGTCGGGCACGTTGGGGGCAGGGCCACAATCATCCCAGGGAAAACTCTATGGTTTTCCCTCGGATGATTGTGGCCCCGCCCCCAACATGCCCGACGTGATTGTGGCACTTCTGGGTGATGTAATTGCAGCACGCACGTGCTTGGCGCACACGCATAGACTCCCAGGACGAGACTGGACTCCCCCGCTCTGCAACAGGTAAGGACTTGGCAAACCTAACTTGAATAAATTATCCAGGACTGTGGTCCATATGACTGTATAAAGCTTGCTGGAACTAGGATCCTCTTATATAATTTTTGCATCATTTAACATGTCGTGTTAATCCTCACGCTTTGCCTCATTTCTGTTTTTAGCCTTACGGTTGGCTTTACAACCCTCATTCCCACTGCGTTGTTTTTTGTACGTCCCACCCTGTCGATTGTATTGATTCACTCTGTGCAACCCGCCTTGGGTCCGAGAGAGAAAAGCAGGTTATAACTTAATTAACTGGGCTTGCCAGCTCTGGGTTGGGGAACTACCTGGAGATTTCAAGGTAGAACCTGGGGGAGGATGGGGTTTGGGAAGGGGAAGGTCCTCAGCAGGGTATGATGCCATAGAGTCCATCCTCCAAAGCAGCCATTTTCTCCAGGGGAACTGATTTCTGTCACCTGGGGAATCAGTTGTAAAAGCAGATCTCCAGGCCCCACCTGGAGGTTGGCAACCCTAGAATCAGGGCTATTTTGGGCAGGAGCGGAGTTCCGGCTGGCTCCCAAGTTGGCCACGCCCAGCAGGAACTCATTAGCATAATAGGCCACACCCAACAGCAGAAACTCATTAGGATTGGCTACATTAGGGGTGTGTGGCCTAACATGCAAAGGAGTTCCTTCAACAAAAAAAGGCCCTGGGTTTTGACAACAAACAAGGTAAACCGAATAAGAAGCAAAAGGTGGGTGTGGCTGGATAACCACACTTCTGGTACCATGGGGGTGCGGCCTAATGTGCTAATGAGCTGTGCTGTCAGGGGTGTGGCCCAATATGCTAATGCATTTTGCTGTTGGGTGTGACCTATTATGCTAATGAGTTCCTGCTGGGCTTTTTCTACAAAAAGAGCCCTGCCTAGAATTAATTAAAATAACATAAAGATTTATCTTGTGTTAGGAGTGGGCACGTGTTCAGGGGTAGTGTTGAAAGGTGCTGAGAGGGAGGGAGATGCCTTGGAACTGGATGCCACGGGGCCAGGTGGAAGTTGGTGCACGGCATTCCGTACAAAATGCGGAAGCATTTAATGGAAAAACAGAGAATTCTTAGCCCATCAGTCCCACTTCAGAAACAAATGCAGATAATCCAGGGAGGAAATTGTGGTTAGGAGCCTCCTGGAAGCATCACTGGTTGCAATAATCATTCCTTTGACCCTGCGGCAGAAAACACTTAAAATGTTAAGCGTTATTAATTTTTCCTCAAGCCACAAAAAAACCAGCAACATTATTTCTGTGATGAGTTTACGAAACCTCAACAAACAGTCCAACTGTCCCGATGATGCATACTATATGATCCCTGTATTCGAATGGGAGCCGATGATGCATTTTGTGTCTTGGATTGGGGTTTCGCCTTTTGGAACCAATTTTTGGTAAAGCGAGAAGAAAGCGCGCGGGGGGGGGGGAGCCCTCTCTCCCACAGTAGAGACCTTGTTGTGCACTGTGTTTCAGCCTGGAGTGGAGATTTATGAGCGCGTTATAAACCTCTGAAATAGTGGTTTATAATGGAAATGCTGGCAGACCTTTAACTAAGGCAGCACAAACAGTCCCTGCAATAAATACTCAACTTCATCTGTAAACAGAAATTTAGGATGCAGTTTGCAGCCTTGACCTTCAGGCTCCAACTGTGTTTAGATCATTAAGATTCCATAAATACTATAATTTACGGCCTTCCAAAGGAAGAATATGTGCCGGCAATAAAGCGCATATTCTTCATGGGAGGCGGGGTGGGGGTGGGGGTGAAACGAAAAGATTGCTTCCTGGATATTCATTGGGACTTATGTTCTCCGGCTTCCTCACAGTGATTGACCAAGCGATAGGCATCACTTCTCAATCAGTTTTTGTCAGGCCAGCCATCGTCTTCTGCTTGAAGTCTCTTGGAACCTACCGCTTTGATCCTTACAACTGAGAAATCTTTAAAAGAACGGCTGTCGACACTGGACTTGCCGTGATGGGTTTTTTCCTATGCCTTCCCGGCAGAGATGGGCTCTCCCATTTCAGTGTGGAGAACACTTTCCAATGATGGGCTTCAATGGAGAATGCTTCGACTTTTTGATTGGCTCTCTTTGCTTGGTAGCAAGGACTTGGCATTGCTTGGTGGCCAGGACTTAGACTATAAATGGATTAAAACTGAGGGTAGGTTGTGCATGTGTGCAGAGTCTTGGGTCCCCCCCCCCATCTGTATATGAATTTTCTGGAGAAATGATGTCTGGTTTTAATATCCATGTTACCTTCCAAGCAATGCTCCCTCTAAGCCGTGGAGTCTTGTGAGCAAGAATTCTACTTTGTGAGCTACTGGTATTAAAGCTGTGAGTGAGCGATATAGCTACTGCATAAATTAGTCTGCTCTGGAGCCCTCCTTCCTGAGCTAAGAAAAAAATGTGTGAGCCGGAGGCTAAAAAACTGAGCTAGCTCACACTAACTCAGCTTACAGGGAACACTGCTTCCAAGCAGCAGAAGGTGCACCAAATTCATATTCCAAGCTGGATAATTAGAAGTTCCAGTAATTACGAGTTCCAGAAGGAATCATTTAATCTTCCTGTGGCTTAATTGAAATATGTTAGCTGCATCCTATGCCACTCCAGTGATATCTGTAGGTGGTTCTAGAGTCAGATGGACAACTGACATGATTACTTCCCAACCCAACATCAGTCCATTAGCATCCAACCAATGTGTTTACTTCCAAAAACACTGCACTGAGGTGGGAAGCAGCTATACAATCTCTCTGTCTGTTACTGTTATCTAGTAGTACAATTAAGTAATTTTAGACTCTGGACCTACGGGCCTTATGATGGATGGGCTTTTAGATGGTAATGTATCTTTCAAATGTGAATATGCGGCCGAGTTTTGGGGAGCCCCCCATTGAGCCCATGAACTGCAAATTCCAGCCTTGATGGCTTCTCTCTCTCATTCACAATTCATTCACAAATTCAGAACAGTCCCCCCCCCCCCAGGGCTGAATAGGGAGACAGGATTGTTATCTCACGAGGTAAAGGTTTCCTTACTCGAAGCCAGTCAAATCCGACTTAGGGGGTGGTGCTCATTTCCGTTTCCAAGCTGAAGAGCCAGCGCTGTGCAAAGACATTTCTATCATCATGTGCCCGTTGTCATGTGGCTGGCGTGACTAGATGCCAAGGTGCATGGAACGCTGTTACCTTCCCACCGAAGTGGTATCTATTTATCTACTTGCAATTTCTTGCTTTCAAACTGCTATGTTGGCAGGAGCTGGGGCCAGAGACAGGAGTTCACTCCGTCATGCGGCACTCGGGTCTCAAACTGCCGAGCTACCGACCTTCCAGTTTGCAGCTCAGCATCTTAATCTCTGAGCCATCGTGGTTCCCGTTATCTACAAATGTGAAATTAGTGGCCCAAGTATTTCTCCCCTGCTCTAATCAAGATGATTACATTTTGTATTATACTTCTGCATTCCAAATCCCTTCTCTGCAACACCCCCTCCACCTTTTGACTGCAATAGAAGGGCTCAGGGATCTCCATTCCAACTTGTATCTGATGAAGGGAGCTTTGGCTGTTGAAAGCTTATCCCCTGGGAATCTTGTTGGTCATTACAGTGCTTGTTGTTGTTGTTCAGTCGCACAGTCGAGTCCGACTCTTCGTGACCCCATGGACCAGATCTCGCCAGGCCCTCCTGTTTTCCGCCGTCCTCTGAAGTTTGCTCAATTTCATGTTCGTTGCATCGATGACACTGTCTAACCATCTCATCCTTTGCCGTCCCCGTCTTCTTTGACCTTCGATCTTTCCCAGCATCAGGGTCTTCTCCAGTGAGTGCTCCCTTCTCATTTGGTGGCCAAAGTATTTGAGCTTCAGTTTCATTATCTGGCCTTCCTTCCAGGGAACAGTCAGGGTTGATTTCTTTTAGGATTGACTGATTTGATCTTCTTGCAGTCCAAGGGACTGTGCTACTGGAGTCTATTTTTGCTTTTCTGCTGCAGACCAACATGACTAGACACCTGACTCTCTCTCTCTCTGTGTGTGTGTGTTTCTATCATATTTTTATTCCAACCTTCCTCCAAGGATTTCCAGGAAGTCTGCTTGTTCCTCCCGTTTTCCAATTTATCCTCACAACAACCCTATGAGATAGGCTAGACTGAGAGAGAATGAGTGACCCAAGGTCACTCAAAGACCTAGATGGCCAAGTCAGGATTTCAGTGGCTGTTTGAGAAGTTCTGCATGGCATACATTCCATTCTTCCATGGAATTCTTCCATTTATCCATACAAAAAGTTTTTGAGGTCAATGATGATGACAGAAGGATTTATTCACCCCCAGCCACTCATCTATGTGCCCAAGCTAAGGTCTGAGCCCATATCTTCCTACGTTCAACTCTCTAGCTACCATGGCACATCAGGCCTCTCTATTACACCTTGTAATGGAGTATTTCAACTTCCAACATACAGCCTTTGATAGGTTTGGAATTTACTTTCCTTGTCCACTTGTATTGTGGAAATGAGCTTCGTTCCGTCACTTGCGTTGATGCACTCTGCATTTATTTTTGCCACTAACTTATAAATTCGTCCTTCTCTCATGCATATTCTTTTTGTTGTTTCTTTAAAATGGGTCCAAGTCTTATTAGCAGTGCCCAATTCAACATTTTCATTGGCATATCTGCAAATTAGAGCATCCAAGAATTCTTGGCCACCTTTCTTACATGCTGCTCTTCCCACTACGATGCGCATATTTACCATAGGTGACATTGTGTTGGTACTTGTGGGGGCAGAGAATGACCTGGGATAATCTGAAAAGAGGGTTCCATTTTGGAATTAAAGGATGGAGAAGTAAAAACAAGCTGGCACCTTGACCCTAAGCCTGTGTTACCTCCGTTGTGCCCCTACAATAGCAGCATTCCACTATAATGATCAGGGGTCTTGTTGTAGAAAAAGAGCTGCCGGAGCTCATTAGCATAACTCATTAGCATAACTTATTTGCATATGCCACGCCCCCTGACATCACCGGAAGTGACAGAAGGCCACACCCCCTGACATCACCGGAAGTGTGTCAGAAGGCCCGGCTACTTACCCTCCTGCTTCATCCTCATTCCCAAACGGAATGAGGATCGAAGCAGAGGGCGGGGTAAAGAAGGGGGCAGGGCTTCACCACGTGACCGCCCCGCCCCCTAGAGGTTCTCTTCCGGAGCTCCGTACCTGAGAGCTCCCCCCCGACTAGAGCCCTGATAATGATTGAGATTCCATTTATAATGGCCATTGAACTGTTCAGTGCTTTATCCTTTGCCATGGCTTCAGTGTACGTTTTCAACAACTCCAGGTGGTCCCACATGAAGGCTGACTCCAGAAGTTAGTTAGATGAAAAGCCTCCAGACTGGAAAAGGAGACACTGCCCCGACAGCCTTGCCATTCTTGTTCTGTATGGAGCACTCAAGAAACTCACAGACAACATGAGACACATCCAATCTATTCCAAAGCAAGATGCCCAGTGAGGGTTGGCCAGTAGCCTCCAAACTGTGAAGCCAGCATAGCTTAGAAGACTTTAAATCTTGGCGATACTGGAGCCAAGGAATGGTGGGATAGAAAAGAAGCAATGTGGGACAGATCCAGACTCCTGGGGTTGGCGATGACATAAGCAGGGCCCATTTTCTAATGAAATGTGTGTGTGTATTTTAAAGAATAAATCTTTGTAAGTGTTGGGTGAGTTCTGTGTGGCTGTACTAATTTGTCTTTATTAGGTTTTTCAGTAGGTGTTCAGGGAAAGCTTGATCAATGAGTGTTTTGTCTTGTTTCAAAATATTTGCCCATGCACTGATGGAAGAAAGAGTTCTTCTTGTATGCACAATGTTGAATGTCCGTTTGATGCATTCGGGGTGTACACACTCTCCCATGCGTGAAACATCTTCCATGCATGAGATGCAAGTTTAACAAAAGTTGTAATGAGAACAACGGGTTAACTGAATGCCTCATGTGTGCATTCACCCACCAAACACCTGGCATGGGTTCTTGGTCTGCTGAACTAGAAAACGTGCACAGATGCTTGATACCCCAATGAAGCATACTGGATAGACTACTGGTCTATGTCCAAGGAGACCCAGCCTCAAATCTCCCCTAAGCTTTTTCATAAACACAGATCTAAGGAGGCATTGTTAATAAGGTTGCCAACCCCCAGGTGGCACCTGGAGATCTCCTGCTATTTACAATGATTCTCCAGATGATAAAGTTCAGTTCCCCTAGATAAAAATGGCTGCTTTGGAGGGTGGACTCTATGGCTGAGATCCCTCCTCTCCCCAAACCCCTCCCTCCCTGGGCTCCACCCCCAGAATTGCTAGGTATTTCCCAATCCAGAGCTGGCAACCTCATAGTGCTCTGGAGCTCCTGTCTCATTTCACAGAAAGATGATCAGATAGCATTTCATGGGACTAGTGTGAGATATTTGGTATGCAAAAGCATGATGAAAGTCTACTAAAAACATTCTTGGTCATCCGAAATTCTTATCAAGGCTACCAGTGTTTAAAACAGGCTCCGAGTGAACTTCCGGTCTGTGGCATTAAAACAGGCTCCGAGTGTCATGAGACGCATTGACTTCTGCCCACCACAAGCTAATATTTTAGTAGAGGGACGTTTTACCACTACAAGTGGAATTCGGCTTAAGGGTAGTGTGTGTGTGTGTGCATGTGTGTTAAGTGCCATCAAGTTGCTTCTAACCTATGGCGGCCCTATGAATTAACGCCCTCCAATAATTCTATTGTTAACTGCCTCGCTCAGGTCTTGTAAACGGCCTCGCCTTTGTGGCTTCCTTGACTCAGTCAATCCGTTTCATGTTGAATCTTCTTCTTTTCTTGCTGCCTTCAACTTCTCCTAGCACACACACATGTTTTTTTACAGTCGTCAAAGGGATTTCATATACTTTCCACCAGGGCTTTTTTTGTAGAAAAAGCCCAGCAGGAACTCATTAGCATAATAGGCCACCCCCAACAGCAGAAACTCATTTGTGTATTAGGCCACACCCCCATGCCTTCCCTTGGCTTACCCGGGCAAGCTGACCCTTGGACAAGCCGGGGAACGCATGGGGAGGCATTTAAATGCCTCCCCGATCCTTCCAGGGGGGGCCTGGTCCTCAAAGTCGCCAGGGGGGTCACTCTCCAGGCTTTCCCTCTGTAGCCACCACTCACGCAGAGGTTTTGGCTGTAGTGGGTGTGGCCAACTCTGAAGCCAGCCGGAACTCCATTCCTGTGCGTTCCTGCTCAAAAATAGCCCTGCAAGTTTCCACTATATCTTATTTCTTTTTCTTTCTTTTTTTAATTCAAAGATCTTACAGGCAATCACCACAGCTAAATATTTATCAACTGCTAAGGTAGTCTTCCAATCCTCATCTACAAGGAAAAACTGGATGATTTTTTTAGATGGTAAATACACATAACCTGTTAAGAGGGAGGACAAATACCTTTCTCTCAAATCAGATCATATTTCATATTCTTGTAAAATATCTTCTAAGGATTCGGGCTGACCAGATCCACATTTACCAACTCAGTCTGAAGGAATTTTGCATATAAATGCAGAAACACTCCAGTGGAGGCAGAGTGAGATCTTGGCGGTTCCAAGTTTCATATCTACTCCAGCCATGAACCCATGATCCACTGCAACCCTTCCTTCAGATGATGACGATGAAGAAGATGAAGCAGAGGAGGAGGAGATTGGATTTATACCCCACCCTTCACTACCCGAAGGAGTCTCAGAGCAGCTTACAAACTCCTTCTCCTCCCCTCCCCACAACAGACACCCTGTGAGGTAGGTGGGGCTGAGAGAGCTCTTTTGAAAACTGCCATTTTTCAAGATCACCTCTGACAGAACTATGGTTTGCCCAAGGTCATCCAGCAGCTGCATGTGGAGGAGTGGGGAATCAAACCTGGTTCTCCCAGAACAGAGTCCGCGCACTTAACTACTACACCAAACTGATAATGTGGATTCCCAGAGTCCTGCTCTGAGAGAAACGGTGAAGAGAAGCAGCTGACAAGGTTGGGAGGCGGGAGAAGTGGAAGAAGTGACAGCTTGCTGTCTCCTGTCATAGAAGGGGCTTTGGTGGTATGTTAATGGCATTTGGGTTGGAAGGTTGTAACCTCCCCTATGATGACACAAAGCGGAGAAAGTAATCTCTCAGGTTGCACAGACCCTAAGACATTGCAGGGATGGGGTTGTGACTTAACACTGACATCACAAAATTTTGCCTGAACTTCAGATACTTAGAAGGTGACATTTTTCTTAGCAATGAGCCAAGAAGCGATGCGTACAGTTGTACACATTATCGCCGCACTTTATACCTCATCATGGCTTGAGTGTAAGTTTTCAACAGCTCCGGGCTTTAAAATTACAGCATTAATGCCACCGTTTTTCATGGATTCTAGCACATTTTGTTCCGTGACTAAAATATTACCTACAATTCTGTCTGTGAAAAATGGAAAGGGGGAAAAAGCAGCCTGGCCTCCCCCCCCCCCATCCCAACCCGGTTGCTCAGTACTTTGTGGCACAAAAATGCAATAATTTTGTGAACTGTAAACTGGAACTTGTATTTCTAAGGGCAATTGTGGTCACATATCTTGCCCACAACTTGGGGTCAGCAGATAATCCCTCCATGTTGGGTCATAAAACACTGCTCTGTTACCAGAGCATTTTTTTAGCAGTCTTCTGAGCCATTTGTATGAGCATGCTGCAATCATTTTGCATAATACATTCTTCATGGATGCCCTAGGCGCAGATGCCAACCTCCCGGTGGGGCCTGCAGACCTCCCACCTGGCCGCCTCCTTGCTCTCTGGAGCTGCTGGGCGAGAGAGGAGTGGCGAGGCGGCCGGCTTGGGGACTCGGGAGAGGTGGGAGCCGCCTGGCGGGTGGGAGGGGTCGGGGGTTCCCCAGTCCCGCCCCTCCTTCCCTCCCATCCCGCTTACTTTAGCCCCGCCCGAGGTGCCCCTCCCTGTCCGAGAAGCGGCAGCCCAGCAGGCAGGAGACGCCCGGGAAGGTAGGCTTGAGGGAGCCCCTGAAGCGGGCGGGTGACAGACGGGTGGGTGGGCGAGTGCGCAGCCGGGGCTGGCAGGTGGCGGCAGCAGCAGCCTCTGCACCTGCGTGGACTGGCTGCCAGCCAGGGGACAGGGAGCAGGCGCGTTGGGCCGGGCTGAGCCCCCATTGGAAGACGGGCCACCTGAGCCAGCCCCAGCCCCACTGAGTGGCCGCCGCCACTGAGAGGCTGGCCAGGCCGCCGCGAGTCAAAGGGGAGCCCACCACCGGACGGACACGCGGGGCGCCTCAGGCGGTGCTTTTGGAGAGGGAGGCACAGTTTGGGGGCGGAGCCAAACCACCTGGTCCCGCCCCCACAAAAAGCCCTGCATCTCCCTGACGGCCACCGCCTCTTTCGCCCCGAGTCCGGCAAGCTCAGCGCCAAGGAGATGCAGGGCTTTTGGCGGGGGCTGTGGGGCTTTGGCGGGGGAGGGTCCAGTTTGGCACCCCAAGGGCTGGCTCGTGTTCTAGGCAAATGCCTAGTTCGCCTAGCGGGTGAGCCGGCCCTGGGTGTGACTGTCTTGGCTCTCCGTTCTTGGCGTCTCCTTCTGCTAAATAAAGCTGGTCTATAAACAACGACTGGGTGTCCTTGTTCACCAGACGAGGCATATCACCGCAGAACATTACATGGTGTCAGAAGTCTGTACCCTTTACGTACGTGGTTGCTGGCATTGCTCTATTTCTACTGCGGGACACCACTGCCCCCACACGGCAGCATCTGTCCCAATTGAGTTTTCTGCACTGTTGGCTAAAGTTTAAAAAGTAGGAAGATCGGATAACGGGTCTCCTATATAATGTAATGCCATTCCCCCAGCCTCCCTAAACATCCACACATCCATGGTTAAGAGTCAGGTCAGGGCACCAGGGCACCAGTGAGCATATGGTGCAGGGCTGTCATTACTCAGTTCTCATTTATAGAGGAATGACTCACCCATCTCTCTACCTTTCCTCCTGCTTAAACTAAGAAATGCACAGCGTAGATGTGGCCTTAGAGCCGTAACATCGGAAGTGCCCCCCAATCCTTCTCCCAGCAATATTTGTGAATTTCTCTGCCACCTGTCACCAGAGGCTGTGAGTAAACATGGCCATTATAGCACTTTGGCATTTAAGCTCAGTTTGATTTTGCATTTTAATATCCCCTCACTCTTTGAAGCAACACATTTCAGCACAGAGTCCCCGAGTAAT
Organism: Gekko japonicus; assembly: GCF_001447785.1. NCBI lineage: Eukaryota > Metazoa > Chordata > Lepidosauria > Squamata > Gekkonidae > Gekko > Gekko japonicus. The sequence goes on from NW_015169215.1 coordinate 448,250, forward strand.
AATGACTAATCGGATAATGCTCTTACAAATTCCTGCTGTGTTTCTGATATTTCCTCATTATCGCTAATCATGCTGAATCATGCCCTCTCTTAATCAATCCCAGGAAGAAAGAAATTGAGCATAACCTAGTCAGAACGACCCTGGGGGGGGGGGGTTGTACCTCCGAGAAGGCCAAGCGAGAGAGAATGCTGTAATGTAGCGCAACGCTTCTTCACGGTGGCATCCATGCTTGTGCAGAAACAGCATCTTCCTTTGTGAACCACAAACCTATAGAGAACAGAGACCAAGTGTCAAACGGAAGGAAATTGCCACTTACCATCTCTTCCTCCTTGGTATTTCTTCACAATGGCAATTTGCACAGGATCAGATGTTATTTTGGGCAGCACAATCTGGCTTCATTTTAAAGTTTGGTTAAACGTGGATGTTAAAACCTCCTTCAGACTGTCATCCATAAGAGGCTGTTAAGATCAGGCCTGCCCAGTTTGCAGCCTTCCAAAGGAAACACAACCCAGCAGTTGTGCATGGTGTCCAGCTAGGGCCTGGGCTGGTCTTGCTGCTTGTCTGGAATAAGAGTGGTCATTCACTTAGCAATAGGCCATAGCACACTGCTGGAGCAAGTTTGGCTTGGTGCACCATGAGTTGGGCCTGATGGAGGACGCATGTTCCCTCTTGCCTATTGTCCGATCATGTCAGTATCAGTGTTCCCTCTAAGCTGAGTTAGTGTGAGCTAGCTCACAGTTTTTTAGCCTCTGGCTCACAAATTTTTGTCTTGGCTCAGGAAGGATGTCTCCAGAGCAAACTAATTGATGCAGTAGCCAAGTCGCTCGCTCACAACTTTAATGCAGTAGCTCACAAAGTAGAACTTTTGCTCACAAGAGTCCACAGCTTAGAGGGAACATTGGTCATTATGTGTACCACCTGTGACGAATTGACCTCCAAAACCAGGATGCTTAATGCATAAGATTCAGAGAGCTGGGAGATTTTGGGTTAGTGCCTCACTGTAAAGCACTTTGATTGACAGGCTGCTGCCTGCGTGCGCCCCCTTCTCACTGATTGGTCAGCACTAGCTGAGGCAAGTGCTTTACAGTGAGGCATTGTCAGTCTTGTCAGAGGGAGTCAGTCGTCATTTGGACTTTGGCTTGGCCGTTGCCAGTCAGGAGGAGTGTGTGCATCAGTCTGAGGGAAACAGACAAGTCACTTGAGAAGTGAAGGGACACAGCGCCTTGCTCTTACTGTGTACTAACATATCTGAGGAAAAGTTCAGAAAATAGAACTTAAAGACTAAGTGTTAGCCCTAACTGAATTCCGTTTATTCACAGTCTCCAGAACTGGGGTTTAGGTTTCACAGAAGAGACTGGATGGGAGGTTGGAAACTGCCAGTCTAGCCAAACAGAAAAGGATGATCACTCCTAGAAAGAGGAGGATATTTCTTACCCAGTTATTCAAGGGGTTCAACTCAGAAGGGACCCCTGGTCTGTGAGAAAAGAGAAACGATCTTAGACTCCTCAAGAGTTAAAAAGGGAAGGTATAATCCCACAAGGGAAGTATTTAAGTACAGTAAGAAAGTACTGACTTCCAGGAAACTAAGATAGTTTTATGAAACTTTATTAAGACATATTGTTGCCGAAAGAAATCTCCAAGACAGACAAACCTCTCACAGTCAAGAACTGAGTCTCTAAGAATATAAACTTCGATTATACTCTGTTGCCTGTTCAAAATATTCTAATCTGTATAATCAACAGTTACCTCAACCCTTTTAACTGGCCTGTAATTTCCCCAGATTCCCTCTGAACCCATTTTTAAAAATCAGTGATGTTTGCCACTTTCCAGTCCTCTGGCACGAAGGCTGATTTTAACGACAAGTTCCATGTACTAGTTAGTAGATCAACAATTTCACATTTGAGTTTAAGAACCCTTGGGAGCATGCCATCTGGACCTGGAGACATACTAGTTTTCAGTCTGCCTAACGGACTACATCTCTTGTCACCTCAATTTGACATAATTCTTCAGACAACCTTCCCAAAAGCAATGGCTCCAGCATAAGTACATGACTCAAATTTTCCACAGTAGAAACAGACTCAAGGAATTCATTCAGTTTCTCTGCCACCTTCCCATCTTCCTTAATCATGTACTCAAACTATGGATTTTTTTAAAAAAACCAGCCTGTTACTATTTAATGCTCTCACTGCAACTTTCCGTTGGCATGGCTGCTGACCTTTATAGCACTGTGTTCACCATTCCCAGTTGGTTCAATGGCATCTTGCACCAGGTCTTGAGTCCTGTTCAGAACCAAGTCCGGAATTTCTACACCCCAGTTGGCTCTCTGACCAACTGCTTAAAACTCATCTGTTTGCATCTCCATTTCTCTGTGGTAGTAGGGTTGAATCCCCCCCCCCTTGTAGGAGATTATGCATTTGCACAGTAGATGAAATTATTCTACCTGGGTCATGAATGGTTGATTCGGCACAAAAATATGCATACATCAAATAATGTTGGCATCATGGATTTAAACGAGCAGTGAGAGCTCTAAACAGTAAAAGTTTTTTAACAAATAGAATCATAAAAATTATTTTGAAGATTATAAAGCAACCAGCTGATCGGATGATTTGTGTGTGTGTGTGTGTGTGTTAAGTATCGTCAAATCACTTCTGATTTATGATGATCCTATGAATGAATGACGTCCAAAATATCCTGTCATTAACAGCCTAGCTCAGGTCTTGCAAACTGAGGGCCTTTGTGGCTTCCTTGACCGAGTCAATCTACCTATTGTTGGGACTTCCTCTTTTCCTGCTGCCTTCAATTTTTCCTAAGATTATCATTTTTTCCCCAGTGACTCTGATCTTCTCATAATGTGACCAAATTATGATAGTTTGGTCATTTTAACTTCCAGGGAGAATTCGGCCTTGATTTCATCTGGAACCCACCAATGTTCCCTCTAGGCTGTGGAGTCTTGTGAGCAAAAATTCTACTTGGTGAGCTACTGGTATCAAAGCTGTGAGCGAGTGATTTGGCTGCTGCATCAATTAGTTTGCTCTGGAGCCATCCTTCCTGAGCTAAGACAAAAATGTGTGAGCCGGAGGCTAAAAAACTGTGAGCTAGCTCACACTAACTCAGCTTAGAGGGAACACTGGAACCCACTGATTTGGGGGGTTTTGGCGTTCCACAGTATCCATAAACTCTCCTTCAGCACCCCATTTCAAATGAATCATCTTCCTTCCTGTCACCTTTCTTCATTGGTTTGCTCACTGTTTATACAATTGCCATGTAGTAACTATGGGTGTACTGGGGAGGACAGAAGGAATAGGAGTCCCATTGGGCAGTGTAAGAATGCACATGCATGAAAATCTGTGGACTGCACCATGTATTGTCTGAGTACATAAAAAGTAACTCAACCGGCAGGCCCAACCTATTTGTGAACAGGTGAACTGCTTGATGAAAAATCAGCTCCATGTGCACAACCAGCAAACAGACCATGAGCCAAACTAGTGAATGTTTGAGCATCCCTAGTCCTGATGCACTGAAAAACAGCGGTGCTTTTGTTCTTGCTTAAGAGAGCTGTTTTAATATTTCAGGCAACTTGTGTAAATTGATGCATGTGGCAAACGAGTGGAAACCTGGTGTCAGAAGCAGTATCACCTGATGTGCACTGTAACTCCCTGAGCTTTGAACAATACCTGCTGGGAATTGTAATTTCTGGGCTTGCACATTTGTTACCTTTTAACATGAGCTTGTTTATGAGGAGATAGCTGCTGAATATACTGGTAGAAAGCAGGCAGCGTATATCAGAGTGATGGCTCAAGATAATTCACTAAATATGAGAGAAAATCCGTTATAGGTAACTGTGGTTTACCTCTTACAAAGGTAGGGGGAAATGAAATCGAGAAGAACTGTGATATATTTGAATAAAATGCCTGTATCTAATTTTTAAAAAGTTGGGAGAGAGAGGTAACATTGCAAAAGTTCTCTCTGAAGCCAATTAATGTGTATGTCCCTTTGAGTCAAGCTTACTCTAGATGCAGTAGAATGAGGTGGTAGAACCCTGAAATGATAGAAGGGGCTATACCACTTCAGGCTGTAGGTTTTTGAAAGCTCCTCCATATTAAAAAAGGATCTATGCAGATTAAAAAAGAAACTAGTGCATCAGGATGATTTTTAAAAAAGAAATACAGGAATGTTCTAAAACGGGATCCTTTCCTTCCCCCCCTGCTGCCTGAAGTGGTACAGTCCACCCTACAATCCTAATCCCCACTGCTTTCTATAGATTCAACTTCATTCTACTCACATCAAACTTTTCAACTCAAGCCTGATTAAAACATGATGCTAAGCCATGGGACTTGGCACTCACAGATCCCACACCAGGCTACTGTGTCCTTACTGAGCTTGCCAGAGGGTAGTACCCAATAGTGTGTGGGGGTGCATGGGCTTGCTAACTAAGCATATGTAGCTGCAGTGCTGCTTAGAGAGACACACCCCTAGGTAAGGTTATCATTTCCATGTGGGGCCTGAAGATCTTCTGGAATTACAATGGATCTCCAGCCCACAGAGATCAGTTCCCCTGGAGAAAATGCCTGCTTTGGAGGGTGGACCCCCGCTGAGGCCCCCCCCCACCCCAAACCCTGCCTTCCGCAGGCTCCATCCTCAAATAACCAGGAATCTCCCAACCCAGAGCCGTCACGTCTATCCCTAGGCAAAGATTCCCTTTGGTCTTTCCAGACTCAGCTCAAACACAAAGTACTTGTCACACACCATGGCCTCCAGGACGACCAGGGCCACAGAGCTTCCCCCCCCCAGTCCTCCTCCCCTTGATAACCTTGCGCAGCTTCTTTGCACTGGTAGCAGCTAAGTGCAAATGGGATCCTGTGGCACCATGGCCTCCAGGACGACCAGGGCCATGGAGCTTCCCCCCCCCCAGTCCCCCTCCCCTTGATAGCCTTGCACAGCTTCTTTGCACTGGTAGCAGCCAAGTGCAAATGGGATCTTGTTGGAGTGCAAACCCACTGAGGGTCCCTGTTCCTTGGGAGGAGCAGTTTATGAAGATAAGTAGGCTCTAGAGGGAGGGGGTGGGAACATTCCATTTTGCTGATGGTAAATTCCTGCTCAGTTGCCTGACAAGACTACATTTTTGTTAAATAGTGGGTTCCATGGATGAGCAGACTCAAGTCTAGGGATCAGCTCAACTTTATTTGTGATTTCAGCAAGAGCAAGACAAGACCCCAGAGCCGCAGCTCTGTTAAATAGCATGCAATTGCCATACCCAAACACACCCCACTCCCAATGATAGGCTGTTTTTATAACGTTACTACTTGATTGGTTACTTCCAGAGTCCTGGTAGGCTATTGTTCTTGTGCTCCAAGCTCAGCCAGTCTCTGGTGTGACATACCTGGAATGGTTCAGTCCCAGTACATAACCATTTTCTTTCTGCTGCCATGTCACAGCCCACTTATGGTGACCTCATGGGGATGAGATGTTCAGCGGTGGTTTGCCATTGTCTGCCTCTGTGTAGCGACCCTGAACTTCATAGTCGTCACCTTCCAAGTACTAATCAGGGCTGACCCTGCTTAGTTTCTGAGATCTGATGAGACCGGTCTAACTTTTAGGGCTAGAAATTTGCTGTAAGTTTAGAAGCCGCCTTGAGCCTTCTTGTCAGGCAAGGCGGGGTATAAATACAAATAAATAAATAAATCTTCAGGGAAGAGGATTCTGTGCCCTAGTCCATATTCCGTGCGGTTCCTGAACTGCTGCAGCATGGCAGCACACCTACAAGGGAATCCGAAAGCTCAAAAACGGTAAAGGAGAAATATCAGTCTGCATTACTCTTTTTCATTCTGCCCGTGACACTCCTGACTGTAGAAATTCTGTTTTTTGGTCTAGTTACATTGTCGGCTACCTGAGATCCAGACCAAACGGGTGGGAAATGGATGAGATTCTTTCTCCAGGCCAACGTTTATTGATTTTTAAGAAATATATTGCTTCTCGTTTGTGTTTTGACATCTGTGAGGTTGGAGATTCGGCTGCAAATATATTTTCCATTAAGGAAACTGTGTCATTGCTGTTTCCATCTGTAGCAACAGATAATGCGAGAAGCATTGCTTGAGTAACATTATTAATGGTATTCAGATTGCTTGATGAATGCTAACCGAAACGCGATAGGGATAAAAGTGAAAGTGTCTACATTTCAATATCGAGAAGAGTTCATGCAGCCAACCTAACCTAGAGGATTTTTTTTTTTAAATGGAAGAAGATACAAGTAGCAAGTTAATGCCTATGCATAGCTTATGGCGGGCACTAAATAAATGTTTAGTGGTGGCAGAAGTAATGTGTTCCACCAAATTGAGAAAAGATATATAGTATGTCTTTTTAAAGATCCAGCCAGAGCTGGGAATACCTGTGGCTTTCAAATATGCCAGAATTTCAGAATACACATATGCCAGAATTTCAAACTGATAATGTTGCAGCTTGCCAGGTATAAGCCTGGGTGACCTCCTTTGAATATGCAAACGTCTTCGAATATCCATGTGGCTCGGCAGAACTCAGCCACTCCCTACAAATGGTGCACAACTTTTTGCTTTCTTACCTGCTTTGCAGAAGTGCTTGCGACTCAGTTTCTAAACCAAGCTTCAGAGGCGCATATCAGCCTGTACTTGGCAGCCTCCATAAGTTGCGTAGAATGATTTAGCACAAGTGGCTACCATGGTCTTGTTCTTGTTAGAGCACAAGAGCTCTAAACACAAGTGGAAATTTTGCAGTGGATTCAGTGGAGAGCTCGGAGTATTATTTATTTCTCCCTTGCTTTTCTCCCCAGTGGGTGCTCAACATCATTCTCTCTTCTTCCATTTTATCCTCACAACAACCCTGTGAGGTAGGCTAGGCTGAAAGATACCTCACGCAAGTTCACCCAGGGAACTGTCATGGCAGTTTCATGGCCTCAACTAGGCTCCTACTGTGTAATTTTTGCATCCTTTAATGAGTCATATTAAGACTGATGTTTTCCTTCAGTTCTGTTTTTAGATTTCTGATTCATGCTGCAATGCTAATCCTATTGGCTAAGAGCAGCAGACTCTAATCTGGATAATGGAGTTCGGTTCCCCACTCCTCCTCCACATGAAGCCAGCTGGGTGACCTTGGGCCAGTCACCGCTCTCTCAGAGCTCTCTCAGCCCCACCTACCTCACGGAATGTCTGTTGCGGGGAGAGGAAGGGAAGGCAACTGCTAGCCGCTCCAAGACTCCTTCGGGTAGTAGGAAAGTGGGGTGTAAAAACCAGCTCTTCTTCTATCGTGTTGTTTATTTAATGGCCCATCCTGTTGATTGTGTAACCTGCTCTGGAGTCCAAGTGAGAAAGGCAGACCATAAATAATATAAATAAATAAAGTTCAACACCAGGTCTTCCCGGTCCTAGCCTGACAGTTTAGCCCCCAGACCATGCTGCCATTACAAAGAACGGTTATCCTAACATGACATTTTATAGTAGAAGGAGAAGAGTTCCACAAAAAGGGAATCAATGGAGTTGTCAAGTTACAACACAGAGATTTGTCCTGTTCTTTAAGAACTGCTGAAGAAGTGGGAAATGATGACACAGCGATGGAGTCGCTGGGTAGCTTTCCGAATGCTGCCTTCTGTTGCCTCCCTCCACCTACTGTGGTGGTGGAGAAGTGCTGTCCAGTTGCAGTCGACTTACGGTGAGCTCATAGGGCAGTGATGGCGAACCTTTTAGAGACCGAGTGCCCAAACTGCGACCCAAACCCCACTTATTTATCGCAGAGTGCCAACACGGCAATTTAACCTGAATACTGAGGTTTTACTTTAGAAAAAACAACTCACACATTAACTTAAGATGATCCAAACAAAGTGAGGAAAGCAATCCTGAAAAGTACTGAGACTTACTAGTGATTTCAGCTCTCATACTTTATTTCAGCTCAGAACAAGAAGAGAGCACCCAGCTCGCAGGCTGGTTTATATGTGCACAAACCCCGCTCCCCAAACACACCCACAGACAAGTGATTGGCTATTTACAGTGGCCAAGAGTTCCATAGGTTCTCAGCCAGGAGCCTAGCCTGCCGATAGTTGCCGGCTAGGATCCGCTTCTCCCATTGTTACTGAGAGCGAAGCTCGGTCGCTTTGCCTGACCGTGTGGCGAAATGGCCGTGCACGCGGCCTGAGATGGATACATTACAAATCCCAAATGCTTTCATTTACTTAAAATTATTTGGCAGAGAATTTGACACTTTAATGATGGTCTGGGCCTGGCTGGGGCGATGGCACGTGTGCCCACAGAGAGGGCTCTGAGTGCCACCTGTGGCACCCGTGCCATTGGTTCACCACCACTGTCATAGGGTTTTCAAGGCAAGAGATGAAACCTGGACCTCTGTGGTGGTCTCCCACCAAAGTAGTAAGAAGAAGAAGAAGAGATTGGATTTATACCCCTGCCCTTCACTACCCAAAGGAGTGTCAGAGTGGCTTACAAACTCCTTTCCCTTCCCCTCCCCACAACAGACACCCTGTGAGGGAGGTGGGGCTGAGAGAGCTCTTGACAGAAACTGCTCTTTTTTCAAGAACAGCTGTGCCAGAACTATGGTTCTCCCAGATTAGAGTCTGCACACTTGACCACTACACCAAGCTGGCCAGGGCCAACTCTGCTTAGCTTTCGAGATCTGATGAGATTGGTCTATCCTGGGCTATGCTGTGCATACAAACTCTCATTGAGAGCTAGTTTGGTGTAGCGGAGAACCAGGTTTGATTCCCCACTCTTCCACTTGCACCTGCTGGATGACCTTGGGCAAGCCATAGTTCTGATAAGAGCTGTTCTTGAAAAAGAGCAGTTTCTGTCAGAGCTCTCTCAGCCCCACCCACCTCACAGGGTGTCTGTTGTGGGGAGGGGGAGGGAAAGGAGTTTGTAAGCCGCTCTGAGACTCCCTTGGGTAGTGAAAAATGGGGTATGAATCCAATCTCCTCCTCCACAGCAACAGATGGGAGCGGAGGAAAGTATCAAATGTCGTGGCATGGAGCAGGATGAAGGGGCCTCCACCACTTTCTCTCCATCAACAGTTTGAAGAGTGCAGAGCAAATTCCTGGGATACATCTTGGGAACCCTCAGGGTGGCTTTATTTTAAGCCCAGCAGTCTCAATATACTAGTACCACCATATCCTGCCTCATTCTGTGAGCTACTTCTAAGGTATTTTTCCCCACTGATGGATATGACAAGACTCTCATTGATTTCAATGAAGTGAGGTTAGGTTTCAAGTGCTTGACTAGTGTATAATCCCATTTAAATCAATACTATCTCCTCCAGTTGGCACAGATTGCCTCTTGATAGCCGGTGTACCCGATTGTAGTTGTTCTCATCAGGTGTGAACTGTTGCCTGGGTGAGTTTCTTTAAATTATTAGAATAGAGCTTTCTTTTCTCCCTGTGTCTCTCTTATCTCTTTAAAACCAACGTTTAGAAAGGTAAAATACAGGCTATGCAATTAGGGCTGCGTTTATTGCTCACTGACAGTATACAAACCACAGAATTTGGTCTGAGATACAGAACGTGGGATCCTGCAGCTCTCAACATTAAAAAAATAATAATAATAAAGTCAAGTTGTTATTAACATCTGAACAATCCTCGGCAGAAAGCATTCCCCACAAAGAGGTTGCATAGAGACTAAGATTTGCAACCAGGTATTTCCAGCGCTGCTAATTAGAAATAACGGCTTTTTGGGCTACGAATTCTGGGTAGGGCATGGCAAGGTGAGGAGGTTTAACTTTGCTATTCCCACTTGGTGCTGAAGGTCAAAGCTAAGCCCTTCCCATTAACATACATCGATCTCTGAAGGAGAAAACATCTAGAACCAGTGTGGTGCAGTGGTTTAGAGTATTGGACGGCTATCTGGAACACTCAAGTTCAAATCCCCACTTGTGCCATGGAAGCTTGCTGGGTGACCCTGGGGCAGTCACTCTCTCTCAACCTAACCTACCTGACAGGGTTATTGTGAGAATGAAATGGAGGAGAGGAGAATGATGTAAGCCGTTTTGGGTTTCCACTGGGGAGAAAGGTGGGGTGTGAATGAATAAATAAATAAATAAATTTTGGAACAAGACTTTTCTGCCTCTCCCCTCCCATTGTGGTCCCCTGATACCAATGCAATGCTGCTTGCTGGGGGAACCTTGAGAAATGACATGAGGGGGGCTGCAGCAGGAAGGGGGAGTTGGCAGAAATTGCCCCTCCCCTTCCATTGGCCAAAAACGTAGTCAGGATCCAGCCCAAGGGTTTCCATTGGTGAATGCTCTGCAGGTACAGAAGGGATAGCACCTTTGGGGGGGTTGGCCAAACTTATTTTTAATTGTGGCGACATAGCATTTGAATTTATTGAGCGGCTCATCCTTGTTCTTCATCATATATGCAAAAGTATATTTTGTTTTGCTTTCAGTAAAAGTCACAAAGTACTTGTTCCCGCCACAGGATGGCACTAATGGACCAACAAGGTCACTGTACACAGTCTCTGGGAACTTCTCATTGTGTGGACTTGCCAGTGTACTTTGGAGCAGTTCCCTTTGCTCTGCGACATGTGTCACATCTCCCCTTTGCCTTGTCACAACTTACAACAGAACTCCTGCATCCTCAACCCCCATGTTACTTCAGTCTGCATTAGGCTTCTTGTGACTATATCATTTTTGGTTTTTAAACTCTTGGGGCGGTCCGGTCCTGGATTTCAAAGCCCACAGACAGCTAGACTGTCATGGAGAAAGTACGCTGCTAGCCTCTTCCATGACTTCCTAATTTTGAGGCTAGCCACAAATTTCCTGCGTTCTGTGGCATTATTCTGTAGTTAGGGAAGAATTTGTGTTGAGGAGATTCTGAACTTTTCCACATCCAAATAGCCTCCCCCCCACCAGGTTTTTTTTTTTTTTTGGCAGCTCCCGGATACTTGAGCTTGTTTAAGATGTTCAGTCAATGTTTGCATACCCTTTATGTCTTCATAAGGTACTATGTATCTGCAAAATTTTCTACCGCTTCCCATGTCAGGTGCCTTGGGGACTTGAACTCAGCATCTGGAGTTGGCCTCTCTAGAACCTTCCCTGCATGCTATCTGAGTGGTCAGTCTGGATAGCTGCTGGGACAGTCTCCCCTGCATTATAATGCCCCCATCAAGGATGGCCAGCACGAGAAGTACTACCTGTCTGGAGGACTCCAATGAGAGCTGCCAGGAACAGCTGGCTGAAGGATCCAGTAAGAACTAGCCTGGAGCTATAAGCATCCTCCCTCCAGCCACTCTTCCATAGCATGGAATATGCTAAACTGATAGATATTTGCTGATCCGGAGAGACGGATCCTCAGCAGCTGGTCAACTTCCACTTGATTTCTAGGCCTACGCTTTTAAGAGCCAGTTTGGTGTAGTGGTTAAGTGCGCGGACTCTAATCTGGGAGAACCGGGTCTGATTCCCCACTCCTCCACTTGCACCTGGCTGGATGACCTTGGGCAAGCTGTAGCTCTGATAAGAGCTGTTCTTGAAAAAAGAGCAGTTTCTGTCAAGAGCTCTCTCAGCCCCACCAACCCCACAGGATATCTGTTGTGGGGAGAGGAGGGGAAGGGAAAGGAGTTTGTAAACTGTTCTGATATTCCGACTGAAGAGCAGGGTATAAATCCAATCTCCTCCTCCTCCTTCCAAGGTACTTATTAGCTTGTGAGGGATGGCAGCATGGTAGAGCCTGATCTTGTTAGATCTCAGAGGCTAGAGATGCCAGTCCCCAGGTGGGACCTGGGGCTCCCCCAGAAATGCAGCTCATCTCCAGACTAGAGAAGTCAGTTCTCCTGGAGAAAATGGGTGCTATGGCATTGTACCCCACTGAGTTCCCTGTCCTCCCCAGGCTCAGTCAACAAACTGCCAGGAGTTTCCCAGCCTGGCTCTGGCAGCCTTACTCCCCACCCCCCACTGGTGGCAAGGGGGGGGGACACCTGGCAACCCTCGAGGCCAAGCAGGGTTAGTACTTGGATGAGAGACGGATTGCCAAGGGAGACTCTGCGGAGGGAAACAACAACCACCCACCTCTGTTTCTCACTTGCTTTGAAAGCTCCTTGCTGGGGTGGTCATAAGTCGGCCGCAGCTTACATAGGTAGCTCGCATAGGTATTTATTAGCTTCAGAGAGCGATCTAAGCAGGTCTACTCAGAACCCGACTCTGGTCTATTCAACGGGGCTTCCTCCCAGGGAAAAGTTCTTCAAGTTCTCCTGCAAGAAATTTTTTGTTTCTACTGCCAACCAGAGTCCCTGGGGAGGGGGGGGGAAACCCGCCCATTTGTGTTGTTATTCAAATGCATATTTAGCAAAAGTCTGATTATGCAGCCTTAATAGCCTTCCTTGTCGGCACCTGATTTGTTTTCTCAAGTAAAGTGAGAGAACAAAAGAAGGAATTCCTTTAAACGGAGGAACAGACCGGAGTGTTGAATGGAGGCTCCTTCAGCCATGGCAGCAGGAGAGGCGGTACCATCAATGGACAGGCTTCTGCCAAGTCTGCCTTTCAATATCAACCGAGCTTTTGAGGTGTGAGGTATTGATCTGGTTCATCCTAGGCTCCAGGGCTATTTTTGGGCAGGAACGCACAGGAACGGAGTTCCGGCTGGCTCCTGAGTTGGCCACGCCCAGCAGGAACCTCATTAGCATAATAGGCCACACCCAACAGCAGAAACTCATTAGGATTGGCTACATTAGGGGTGTGTGGCCTAACATGCAAAGGAGTTCTTGCTACAAAAAAAGCCCTGGGTTTTGACAACAAACAAGGTAAACAGAATAAGAAGCAAAAGGTGGGTGTGGCTGGATGACCACACTTCTGGTAACACGGGGGTGTGACCTAATATGCTAATGAGCTGTGATGTCATGGGTGTGGCTTAATATGCTAATGAGTTCCTGCTGTTGGGTGTGGCCTATTATGCTAATGAGTTCCTGCTGGGCTTTTTCTACAAAAAAAAGCCCTGCTGGGCTCACAAATGTTTTCGTGGGGGAGGGGGAATGTAGAAACCTTTGCTTCTACGAGTAGCTTCTCCGCCAGAATCTAAAACTTATCTCCATTGCTGTTTAAGTGATTCCGTCAAAGGTGATTTGATCAACCTGCTTGGCTGGATCCCTTGCAGATGTGCCATGTTACTTGTTTCGGGTACAGTTTAGAAATGCTCTCCCCATCTACCCCCCCCCAACTATGGTTGTTTTCATGCATCACCAAGTCCAACAATCATGTTTGTGATATGTGTGTGTATGAGGAGAGGTCCAGAATAGTAGAGTTAACGAAGTTTCCCGGATTACAAAGGCTTTCTTGCATTCTTTTGTTCTGATGGCCCGACTCCAACTATAGACACACTTTACTAATATGGAAATGGTTGATTGACTAGTTTACATGATCGTGCAGCACGTAAAAAACGAAGTTTTGCAGTTTTGAAAAGATACTCATGGTCCCATTCGGATGAAGGTTGCGAAACGACTTTGGTGGGTAGGTGGGAAGGAAAGAAGGAAGCAGGGAACAGTATGGATATGAAAGAGGAAATAGTACGGGAAAGAGGAAATAGTACGGGGAGAGGATACAGGAGAAAGTGAGGTACTCCACCACAAGTCTTTGTAGGTTCCCTTCCATGAAAACAGGCCTGATTCAGCTGGCACTGCACAGCTCTGCCATAGTTTCCCCAGGGAGTGAAAGGAGGGAGAGCTGAATATGGGTGGGTGGGGGGTGGGGATAATGGTAGATTGGCTGATGGATGGGAAGGAGAGAAGAATGCAGGAAAAGGAAAAGGAGAGGCTGTGGGGGCTTTCAGGGAAGGGAAAGAATAATAATGGGGAAGGGGAAATGAGGCACCCCATGCAAGTCCTTGCTGGTCCCCAATTTCTACCAGTATAACAGTCTATTTCCGGGTCAGTTACTAGTTTTTTTAAAGCCTCGGAGAAAGATCCCCATGGTGTGCAGGGGGAATGTCTGCCATGGGGAAAATGCAAGGAAGCCTGCCACATAGAAACCCGTTGCTGCTGAGCTGTTTCGGCAGCTGCAGTGACACTGGAATCTGAAGCACCCCCGTGCAGAAAACACCACACTGAGGATTTTGTAATTTCAGGCTCTGAGTATGGCCTAATCCAGTGCTCCCTTCCTATAATGGGAGAGGGTGTAGTCTGAATCCCCTCCATGCCTGCCTTCCTAAACGACAAGCATCGTAGTGGTAGGAAGATCAGCGCGCATGTGAGAGACTGGCATCAGCTTGCAGAAAAACGCTAGCCCTTGCAGTGCTTGACAGGCAGCGGGAGGGTTGTGGAGGAGGCAGCCATTGCAGAACAGATTTATTTTTTTTTAAATGCAGCCTCATGTACTTACTAGAAGTTCTTACCAGAGGTGACAGTGAGTAAGTCTAGAAATCCTAGAGGTATACTTCTTTTTTTTAAAAATCCCTTCCACTGTTGATTGGAGTGGTGGTGGGAAACGAGATGACTGGGAGTAGGGTTGCTAGACCCCCAGTCCGACCAGAGGATCCCCCAGTCTTTGGGGCTCCGATCTGCCACCAGCCAGCTGGCCAGCAGGGGAAGCCCCACACTCGAACAGGGACATCCCTGTCATGATAACGTCACCCAGAAGTGATGTCATCACATTGCCGACGTGGGGGATGACACACTAGTTTTGGGGCAAAGCCTATGGTGTTGAGGGCAAAAACCCATAGACTTTAACCCAAAAGCTAGAGCATCACCCCCCTGACAACAGCAACACGATGATGTCATTTCCAGGTGACACCATCACAGTGTGCATGCTTAGTACGCACGCCAGAAGATCCCGAGCGGCAGACTGGAGCCCCTCGCTGGCAGCCATGTAGGACCTGACAACCTTAACCCTACCCCTCACCCTTTTACCCAGCTTGCAGCGAGTGAGCTGAATCTTTTAACCCTTTCCTCCCCTTTTGGGAGGAGTTCTGTTTGTCTGATGCTGAGGGGTAGGGGTAGGTTTGCCAGGTCCTACCTGGCTGCCAGCGAGGGGCTTTTCTGCATTTTTTTCCCAGTGCTATAAATATTCTTTTTTAGGTGTGTGTGGTGTGAGTGGTCCAATGCAGTTGCACCATCAATTTGCACAGGGCAGGGCCTGTATAAATGTTGTTCCTGTTGGTCTTTTGGGGTTTTTGTATGGGCACTGTGGCATGCTTGCACTGCCACAGTGCCACTTGTTCTGGAGTGTGCCACTTGTTCTCATGGCAAAACAAGCATCTCCCAAGGCAGTTCACTTTCCATGAGATTCTCTGGGAGAGTCTGACTGCTGGGTGCTGCCTGCTTGCCTGCCTTAAGTGCTGCTGCCTGGGTTTCCCCATTGGAAACAATGGAGGTAATGGGGGTCACCTGTTATATCCTATGGGCCATTGAAGTCAATGCCGAAAACATAGGGTATATTCTGGGGGCTGGAGGTGAGGGTGTTTGAGGGAGAGGCTCCAAACCCGCAGGGTAGCCACCAAGTTTCAAGAACATTGGACCAGGAAGCAATTTGACAGCAAGCCAATTCATATCAGAGAATCTGAATCGGCCTGCAGTAGCCCAAAAGGGGCCCGAATGGGCCATTTTCGGGGATGCATTCGGTTCAGACGAACCGAATGCACATCCCTAATCAAGATGGACAGGGTGACTCAGTTCCTTTCCCAAAGCTTGTGCCAGGGCTTTTTTTTTGGGGGGGGGGTGCTGGAACTCTCAAGAGGGAAACAAAGTTTTCAATCTGTATACTGAAAACTCATGAACTTTTAAACATTTTTAAAAGAATTTTGACGAAGAGGTTCTGGAACTCCATTCCGGCACGTTCCCCCAGAAAAAAAGCCCTGGCTGGCGCTGTGGCCCGAGGATACAGCAATTCCCATACAGCAAAGGTAGCATTTGAAAGGTAGCATTTGGTCCAGCCACTGATTTTTCTCAATGTTATTGCACACGTTTGCATTTTTAACAAGCTCAGTTTGAATGCTAAAGAACAAAAGAATTGCTTTGCTGGATCAGATCGAGTTCCATCTAGTCCAGCATTCTCCTTCCAACACTGGTGAGTCAAATGCCTCTGGCAAACTCACAAGCAGGTCATGAAGGTTTGTCCTTTTTGTCCATAGTATTTGGTATTTGGAAGTATATCGTAGAGATAGTCAGACATGATTGGAGCAAACCAAGCCCCGGGGACACTACTGGACATAAGCCATGCCTGTTGCCTTCTCCTGTACCTCTAATATGAAACACAGTGTAACCAGCAAAAAAACTGCGTGTAAATAAATTTGTTTTACTTAGACAAAGATAATTAAACTACTCAAACTATTCAATCAAAATTGATTTTATATCATATACACAATTTATAAATACAAATTCCAAAGCTATTCATATACCAACAGTATCAAAATAGAAATTCTCAAATCATAGGGCAAAAAACCAAATGTTCCCACAGTCCATCGTAGGCTCATAAAACACTCTATTGAAGGTGCTCGGGTATCTTCAATGTTCAGGAAAGATGCCACGTTCCAAGTTGAAACTAGACAACCGAGCCACGATATCCAAAGACGGCTGTCCCGATGAAGTCCTCCTACGGGCATGCTAGCAATGTTGTTCCATGTTTTGCCTGGCAAGGCTTCTTCAAGTAGGAACCACTTTCTCAAAACAGGATATCACTGAAACCAAAACTCCAGCATATTCTTCCAAAAAAGCTATTGAAGGCTTTCTTCTGGTTTGTAATTGCTCTTAGCAACATTTTTTTTAAAACACACAGTTGTTTTGCTGGTTACGTTCTCCTGTACCTCAGCTGAGCTGCCAGTGCCTTGGTTGGTTGGTTGGTTGGTTGGTTGGTTGGTTGGTTGGTTGGTTTGGTGCCAACCAAAATGGTGTGGTATGTCACTGTTGGCAGTGTGGGGTGGTGTTGCCCTACCCCTGCTTCTAGAAGCTGCCACAGCTGGGCTTCTGAAAGACTTCAGTATTCTTTTCTTTTTTAAAATTAGCTCTTGCATTAGACAGTATCACAGCACAAGCCATTTGCAGAGGTACGGCATTATCCCGTGTGATTTATTTTAGGCTTGGGGAATAATGCAAGTAACTTTCTGGCTGGTACGGGTCCTATTCCGTTCCCATTTCAGCTAATGAAAAGCCATGTTTGAATAGCAAGCCCATTATTTCTATCACCAACGAGCACATTTTTCAATCGCAGAAATGGCTCATAAAGACCATAGATCCCCCCCCCTTTTAATAAAATTTCTTTTGTATGTACCTTTGCTTTAGTTTATTAAGGTTGATTTGTCACTTCTGTGAAGAAGTTTTATCTCCTTCGGCATTGCTGTCTGAAGTTATTAATTACTTTTTTCCCAGTTTGGTGCTTCACTTTTGAAGTTGCCCGCTGATGTGTCGTTGGAATGGACCCATTAAGGATGAGTGATGGGTGTTGTAATTTCATTACTGTCATCAATAATGCATTTCTTTTTCCTTTTAAGAGTCTCTTTGCGCCGGGCCCATGGTCTCTCCATGCATTATACTTAAGTGATCAAAACAGTTAAGACTGAAGGGGTGTGTGTGTGTGTAATTAAGTGATTAGGCAAAGGGGCCTGATTAACATCATTTGAATCATGTAAATACAGCCCAGTTGTTGTGTTCCTTTGTCTCGTGTGATCAAAATGATGTCTGATGTATTTTTGGGCCTCCCCCAAGGGATCAACATGGATAGGATTAAGACTTCTCCAGACTCTTTGACTGAACCATACTGAAAGTGGCAAAGGATAGAGAGTTTGAGAGTAGTGGCATTAGCCAGTGAGATATGGCTTCATTTTGTTATTTCGTTTTGATACCATCCTATTTACTTTGCAACATCTTTTTTTTTTTGAGCCCCCAGAGGGGATTTTTTATTATTTTTTAATCACTACAAAAACTACAACAGAAAAAAAGGGAGGGGTAACTACATATATGGGATAATGTAAAGAACCCACTACTAACTAAAACCCCAAGAGAGGAGATCCTCCAACTAGCTTAGGTACATCAAGTCTACTTTGCAACATCTGATAGGCTGAAATTACCCATACGACTAATCCAACAAGAAGAAACAGCAGCAGCAAGGGAAAATAGCTTTAAACGTTTTTTAAAAAAGCTTAAATAAAATAAATATATGTTCAGGGTTCTTTTTAGGACAAATTTGTGCGTGTTAAGTGCTGTCAAGTTGCTGCTGATTATTGTGACCCTTTGTATTAACATTCTCCAAAATGTCCTATCATTAATAGTTTTGCATGGGTCTTGCAAACTGAGGGCCATGGTTTCCATGATTGCATGGATCCGTCTCACGTCAGGTCTTCCTCTTTTCCTGCCGCCTCCAACTTTCCCTAGCATTATTGTCTTTCCCAGTGACTCTTGTCTTCTCATAATGTGACCTAAGTACGATAGCCTCAGTTTAGTAATTGTAGCTTCTAGGGCAAGTTCTGGCTTGATTTGATCAAGAACTCACTGGTGTGTCTTTTTGGCAGTCCATGGTATCTGTAAAACCCTCCTCCAACACCACATTCCAAATGAATCGACTTTCTTTCTGTCAGCTTCCTTCGTTGCCCAACTTTCACGAGGACAAATTTAGACTCCACAAAATTAGTTTCCGTTCTGCTCTAAAGCAACGGATATTCTTATCGCTGAAACAAAACGAGGCGCAGAAGTCCTACTTTTCATGTCGCTTCCATCTTAACATTCGTCGTTACAGATTTCAAACCATGCAAGGTTAACTTGGGACTCAGCCCCGTAGATAGGGAATTTTTTGGGAGGGGGCCTTGGGGGAGCGCCAGCTGATTAAATCAAAGCACAATGCAGGTGGCATGTTGGGGCACTTTGGGGGCAGCCCGGGAAGGAGGGGGCCCAGAAGAAAGACTAGGAGGCCAGGCCCCACGGGCCCCACGTTAGCTACGGGCCAGACTTGGGTTCAGCTTGGAGTTCCTCCGTGTACTCTTGGACTGCCCGACCTGTCCCTGTTGGGTGGTTTGAGAACTCATTATGGCATCATTCTTGCAATAAGGGGTGCATTTGCATTACAGTGGCTTCTCGAGAAAAATACATTTACTGTCCTCTGACCGGCCACCACTGCCGAGAGAATCCCAAACCAAACCAGCCCCTGGACAAACCTTTCACCAATCTTCTATAAGTTCACCTACATCTTGTGACAACGCTGTGTTTACGCTGCTTTAAAAGCTCCTCGAACGTTCAAGTGTTACTGTTTTGTGATCCTTCGTGCCTCTGGGAGTTATGCTCCTTATGCAAAAGAGGCTATAAAGGAACCTTAATTTCCAAAGTGCACTTTTTAAGTTGCCATTTATCCTGTCACTTTTTTTTTAAGCCAATCCCTCTCTTTGAATGGTAATTAGAAGGCTCTGATAGTAATCTGCGGAAAATACTCTTCGGTAGTCTTCTGGGTGACTATCGCTGGCAGTTTTATTACTAATTTGGAGTTGCCACTGGGCCTGTCATGTAATTAAGTTACTAATGGAGTGTCTTGGCTGAACAGCCTTCCTTTGTAATTCCCCCCCCCTTTCCCCTGTCCATTCGTTTTATGAAATCCTTTGTATGTGTTTGAGGATAAAGTCCTGCTTGCAATCACTCACGAACCTTCCTCCGCCCCATTATTTCCCAACATCACACACCTTGGTTTACAATCAAAGGTGCCCCCCCCCAGAGATTTATGATATTTACATACGGCTGTAATTAGGATAATGATTACACCTGCTTTAAGATAACATTTATTGCCTCCTCTGGCAGACCCACCAAAGCCAAGTGGAAACCCACTGAGTAGGCTTTTAGTACTATTATTTTTGATCCCGCGGTGTATTGCCGCTAGAAATATATTGTGGGTTTTTTCCTTCAAGGAATAGCTGTGGAATCAGCACACAGGGATCCCCTTTGTCTCTCCTCCACCCCCCTACTAGTCCCAGTTAATCAAGTTGCTTCCTTTTCTTTTCAGAATCCCCTTCCCGCATTTGCACACACTCATATGTGCCAAGCCACAGGGGTATAGGGTTGCCAGGTACCCCCTGGCAACCAGTGGGGGCAGGGGACTTATCAGCAAACTAAGGCCTAGGCCTCTGTCACCAGCAACATGGTAATGTCATTTCCAGTGCACACTAGAACTTATGTCATCACATCACCAGTGATGACGGGACACCAGTGATGACGGGACCAGTGATGACGGGAAACTCCATGGTAGAAGCCATTTTTTACCATAGAGTTTTTGCCCAAATACCAGAGCATCCAGCCACACATTGCCGGTGACTTGATGAAGTCACTTCTGGTATGCACCAAAAGTGATGTCACTGCATTGCCTAGGCCTCAGTTTGCTGTTCCTAAGTCCTCTCACTGGCTGCCTGAATGGCTCGGGGGGGGGGTAGGGGATCCCTCACCTCTGGTGGAGATCTAGGAACCCCACATGGGTACTTCATGGTAGGAGCCATGGCTCAGGATCCAGGTTCAACCCCCATGTTAAAAAAAAGGTTGAAGTTCTATTTTTATTTGTTTGTTCACTGACTTACTTCATGTATACCCCGAGTTTTCCCCCAGTAGGGATACAAAGTAGCTTACATTGTTTTCCTCTTCTCCATTTTATTCTCATGACAACTCTGTAAGGTAGGTTAGGTTGTGTATATATGACAGGCCCGAGATCCGGCCTCCTCCTGACGAAGGCATGGAGGAGCGAGTGGAGGACATTGACCGAACTTTGCAGCAACTCATGCAAATGGTTGGGCACAGAATAATAAAGCAATTTCAAAATAGCAATAACCAATAGGCTTGGTTCCCGCTCGTGCGGTTGGGCTGTCAAACTCGCGCCCAAAGCCTGAGAACAAACGTCTCCTAGAAGATAAACAATTAGGCTCTTCTCACACTCTACTTCATTATAGACTAAGCGAAGCCGACTTTCCCCACCTGTGACCTTGCTGATTGCGATAGTACAAAGCAACACTAGCATATATCTAAAGGAATGCATAAGACATAGAAATGAGCGCTTCATAGGACATAGAGACATGTGCATGAGGATCTGGACATGGGGGGGGAGGGAGAGACATTCTTAGACATACAGACATGCGCATGAGGATCTGGACATGGGAGGGAGGGAGAGACATTCAGAACACATTGGCAGCTCGCTGACACCCAGCAAGCTTCACTGGTGGAGTTAGAGCTGCCAGGGCTCCCACTCTGACAGCCCCGGTCCCCACTGCCTTTCAGTAGCATGGTGGAGGTAAATGGGTGAGAAATCAGCATGTCTCTGATGTCGTAGCATCACTTCCAGTACGACCCAGAACTGACATTGTTGTGTCATAAGATTCCCTGGGATTCCACTGAAACTCTGTGATAAAACCATAGAGTTTTGGCAGAATCCTAGCATGTCGCCCAGCACATGACATCACAAACCCAGAAGTGGCATTGGAGCGACACCAATTAATATGACCCTGCTCACTCCCAAATCTCTTGCTGGGTACCAGTGCTGGGCTGGCAACCTTAGACAGAGTAGAGATTCAAACCTGAGTCTTTCAGATCCTTGGCCAACACTCAAACTACTAGGCCGTATAGTAGATCATCTGAAAGATTTCTCTCTAATACCCTGGAGAGCTGCTGCTAGTCTGAATACACATTACAGATCTCATGGGTTCATGTGCTACCCATGTCAGATATCCAACATACGCACACCGGTTGAAGCCAGTGGCTCAGAAGGGTGTAACCCCACCTAGCGTTGCAGTGTAAACATCTGAATACCTCGACCTGAGCTAATGGCAAGGGCCTTTCCCATTGGAGCGACACCCTCCCACACACATGTGCAGCACAGTCTCATGAGTCAGGATCATGGGACATAAACTGGCTTGACAAATGATGTCGCAGATACGTACCAAGGCCGCATGAAGCAGTACCACCAGAAAGCAGTTTTCACACAGCTCGGTCTGTGTTTTTCAGGAGAGCTAAGCCCTTCCTTAGAGACTGTGAAATTCCGTCCAACTTGGATAGAAAATAAAGATGTTGCAGCAGGAAATGTGTTTCCTGTGATACTAATGCAAACAAACAAACAAAAACTATAGCGAAGACGAAAGCCAGCATGTATAATAAGGAACACCGTAAAAATGAAAAAGTGCTTTTGAAAGGCAATTGAAAAAGAAACAATTGGACATCCGGAATGGCATTCCTCTGTGGGAATCCAGGATGGCTGCCTGATCCAAGGCGATGTCAAATATCGCGACGCAACGATCTGCATCTCTTGTCATTGGGAAAAATTGAAAGGTTCTGCCGGCCGGATCTAGTGCTGCAGTAGTAAAAGCAGCCCGCAAGCCAGGCGTGATGGAGAGGTTAGAAGGTCGAACAAGGTTCTACCGGGGTTCAAATCCCCACTGTGCCCCAAAATCCGCAGGCCGACATGGGGCCAGCCGGCCTCTCTCAGCCTCTCCTACTTCACAAGGCAGTTGTGGGGGTAAAATGGAGGAAGGGAGAATGAAGTAGGCCACCGTGAGTGCCACGGAAGGGTAGCAGTGTGCTAAATGAATCAAAGGGGAAGGGAGAACTGTGTGAGCTCCTTGGAGAAACAGAAATACACTGGCTAGCACTCCTCTTTCCAGCCATTCAGCTTGCATACTGAAGTGGTGGTAGATGAAGATGGGCGGCTGTGTTAGTCTGTCTGTAGCGGTAGAAAAGAGCAAGAGTCCAGGAGCACCTTAAAGACTAACAAAATCGGAAGGGAGCAGTGACTCACGAAAGCTCCTGCCCTGCCCCAAATTGTGTTAGTCTTGAAGAATTTTGTTAGTCTTCAGAAGTGAGCAGTGACTCACAAAAGCTCCTACCCTGCCACAAGTTTTTTTGTTAGTCTTCAAGGTTCTACTGGATGCTTTTCTACTGCATATTGATGTGATTTACCTGGGAATCTATGGATTTCAGTTCTGGGGTGCTTTGACACTAGGAAGGCCTCATCACATTGCCGGGGAAATGTTTTCTCAATTGGGACTTGCAACAGAGATTCCATACTGTAATCTGCTATTAGCCGTGTTTTCCTTTTCAAACCGGGAGTGCAGAGGTAGGCAATGGCAAACCACCCATGTTAGTCTGTTGGCTTGAAACCCTGTTGCCTTGAAACCCATAAGTCAGCAGCAACTTGACAGGTGCTTTCACCTTCTGTGCTGTTGTTTAGAGTGACCTGGAAGGAAACCTGCGGCACAGCCAATGTAAACAAGGCCCTCACATTGATTGGGTAATGCAATCAGGTGACTTCCTTCTAGGGGTCAAGAAGAAGGTAAGACAGATTAACCCTATAATGAATCTGGACCTTGCAACCCATACATTTCCAACACTTTCTACCACCAGGGAAGATAGCACCTCTCCCAAGTTATGCAGTAGCAGATCTTCAAGCAGACAATTCAGAAATCCCTTCCATCATAAAAATTACACATCAGCTTTTGCAGATCAATGATCCCTAAAAGTGCCATCTCACTTTGTCAAGCAGCCAAAAAATATTTGAGAAACCCATTAGAGTGTCCTTCCTCCCCTACACACATTTCTATTTATAACAATGTAGAATCATTCTCGCTAAGGGGTAGGGAACCGCCCTGTGGGGTTCCAGGGGCTCTCAGCTGAGCATAATATCTGACTGTTATTCTCCCCAACATGAAATGTTAATGTCTGTGAGAAGGACCTCATGGGGCTGAGGTCGTGATACATATTTCATCCTGATTGACTTCTTCATTCTTTGATAAAGGTTCATAAAGCATCTGCTCCTGGAGCGATGAAGGGCCCCACTTCTTAGAAGGCAGGCAAAAATACGCACGTTCAACTTTTGAGCTTGCCGCGGGTTAATGTTACAGTTAGGTAATGTGCATCATTTGTAAAACGTGGCTGCCACCTGGGGGTACCATCGATGATTTCAGAGGATTTTCCAGAGGCCCATTTTCATCCGTTTGAGGTGAGCGTTTACCGTTCTCTCTTGTTCTCTTTTAGAAACATCCTTTACAAACTGGATGAGAGGACGCACCAATTTTCGGTACTGCTGGAGGCGGTCAAACGCGGCAAGCTACATCATTCAAACGAGACTCTACAGCCAGCCCTGTCAAAAGTGCTCGACAGCTTCAATTCAGCACAGGTTTATTTCAAAGCGGGGCTCGATCTCTTTGAGGCTGTCTTGGTGGGAAGCCAGTGAGGAAACAGCACTCCTTCTTGGCCTCTCTCTCACACACGGACCCACACACCAGAACTTTGTTTACATTGTGCGACACAAAAACTTTGAGCTGGACCAGAATTCCTTTCAGGTGGAAAGCATTTCCAGGAGAGAGTTGTTGCCAGCTCTTTCAAAGGAGTCCTCGTTTCAAGGTACTATTGTGTGCGTCTAGATCTCAAAAGCAGCCTTTTGCACTGTGGGTAATTTGTTCTATATCTCTGTTTCTGAATGTGTAAAAAACAGTTGAGGGAAGAAAACTTACCATTTGAATTTTAGAAAAGAGATCTGCTTTTTAAAAAAGTTTAATATATATATATATATATATAACACACACATATTATATAAATATATATTTATGACTAAAAATGTTGGTTGATATCCAAAGAGCGTTCTTAGGCGTATCTCAGGATACGCAAATTTTAATTTCATCCATTAAATCATAGGCCACAATGTCATATTGCAAATTGATTTTCAAATTTCTAGAGTGGTTTGCAATATGGCAGTGTGGGGCAGTTCAATTAAAAAAAAAAGTCCCAAGGATCCTTGCACACACAGAATCTTTCTTTGGATCCTGGCTACTAAATACAGTAAAGTGCCGACATGATCCCATGGATGCATGAAGCTGCCTTATACTGAACCAGACCCTTGGTCCATCAAGGTCAGTATTGTCTACTCAGACTGGCAGCAGCACTCCAAGGTCTCAGGCAGAGGTCTTTCACATCACCTACAGCCTGATCTTTTTAACTGGAGAGGCTGGGGATTGAACCAGAGATCTTCTGCATACCAAGCAGATGCTCCACCACTGAGCCACGGCCCCTGCCATGGCCCCGCCCCTGAGAGGAGCCTCTACAAGCAGCAACCCTACTTACAGGAGTCTCTATGAGCATGGTAGAACTTTGTCCATAAATAATGGTCTGCTTTTACAGATAATCTGCTCTTACCTAGTGGTGAGTCAGGATTGCACCAGTAATACCTTGGAGTCTACCAGTAATACCTTGTGGACTATTTTATATTCTCAGATGTCTCTCTAGCTGCTTATGTTTTCTACAGGTATTGCACCAAGAATGAAACTCTTGTGCTTGGAAGGCAGATTTTGAATCAACTGAATCAGAAAACCGTGGTGCTTGCATTGTTAGCCTGAGGGATGCTCAGCTATTATAGCTGTTGTCGTTGTGTTTTTCCAACATTCACCCATAGTGGTGGCTATGCAGCATATATATGGGGGCATGAGGATAGGCGTTGCCATTTTGAATGTGGCTGCACACGTGTATTTATAGTCGCTAGCCATGACATGCAAAGTAGATCTTTTATACTCTGGAGACATACATGGAGATAGGGGGAGCTATACAACCTGCCTGGTCCCATCTTTTTGGATGTCATATCGAGAAAAGGCAGTTCAACATGGTTCATGGTGTTTCCAGTGGAACCAAACTGGTGGTCTTCAGAGATGCATAACACATCTTATGCCTGTAAACGGGGGGCTTGTGAACATGGTGTTGCCTTGGTGAAAATAACAGGCTGCCCAAGACTAATTTCAAAATCCTGAGAGAACTGGGTCTGTCTCTGCTGTTTGACATGGTTTGAGATCAGAGATGGTGGGATTCATGCAGCAGCCTGAAGAGCTGAAGAGCTTCGCACCCAGCAGTTGGATTCTGACATTTAGAAGCAGTCTCCACTGCTGTTGAGAGCAGGCTAGGCTTGCCTATTATCAGGGACAATGCTCCCTCTAAGCTGTGGAGTCTTGTGAGCAAAAATTCTACTTTGTGAGCTACTGGCATTCAAGTTGTGAGCGAGCGATTTGGCTACTGCATAAAATAGTTTGCTCTGGAGCCCTCCTTCCTGAGCTAAGACAAAAATGTGTGAGCCAGAGGCTAAAAAACTGTGAGCTAGCTCACACTAACTCAGCTTAGACGGAACACTGATCAGGGACCTGTTGTGCTCACTAGGAATGCTAGGGTTCCTGCTAGGGGATGCTGCCCTTTCCCCGCTGACCCAATAAGCAAGAACATGAAATGATTGATATATTGATGGTTGATATGTTTCCAATGTTTCTCTCAATGATTATACAGGCTTTTTGGAATACATCATGGGAACTGGTATGTGCATCTATCTGTTGAAATCCTAGAACTCTGCAATTTAACTCATATCTTGCTCATCCTTCCATTGAGTCTCATCATATCTCATTGGGTTCTGGGTCGATTCAAGGAGGATGAATAAGGAGGCTGGTGTCCAGATCTTGTGGGTCATTCTCTTACTAAGAGATGACTAGAGTTCCTCAGGAGAGCTCTGCAGTGGCAAGATCTGAGGTCTTGTCTTGTGCACAAGTTCTCATATAGTCACACAGCATCCATTTTAGGGATATCCCTCTAAGCCCAAACATAACTCATACTTTTAATATCAGGAAATGGTAGGAGCCATTCGTTATGTCTGATAGGGAGAATATAGGAAGGATTTTTGTTTAAATAGATTATGGAATATCTTTTTTAATGATATATTTGAAAGACTTGGAATTGTGTCCACAGAGGACCAAAAGCTTTTGTGCTGAAATGAAGTGCCTAATTTTGACCCAAACTCTTCCCTTTCTAGCTTTGAGAGACATATTAAAAAATCTTGGAGCTCCTGCACGCAAAACGCTTCCTGCTTGAAACCGTTGTTAACCTAAGTGCTCCTGTATGAAATGTGGGGTGGTGGAAAGTGCTGTCAAATCACAGCTGTTTTATGGCAACCCCGTAGGGTTTTCAAGGCCAGGAATGTTCAGAGGTGGGTTTGCCATTTCCTGCTCCTGTGCCACGACTCTGGTATCCCTTGGAGGCCTGCCATCCAGACACTAGCCAGGGCTGACCCTGTTTAGCTTCCGAGATCTGATGAGTTAGGGCCAGCCTGGACCATCCAAGTTACTCAGCCACTAATGGTGGGGTGGATCCTACCCCATGCTACCACTCCCCTGAGCAAAGTTTCAAGCTTTCCTCCGGCCGTACAAGCCTTCTTGAGTGGCTCTTCCATTGGAGGAGGAGCCACTTAAGTTGGAGGGAGCTCCTCTGGTTGGAGGAAGGCTCCTTAAGGGGATGGCAGGATCCATCCTGGGGACTAGAAACACGCTGTTACATGGAGATCCTGATTCATGCAAGCCCATCCAAGCTGCAAACCACTCACATGCCAGTTTGGTTTAGTGGTTAAGTGCGCGGGCTCTAATCTGGGAGAACCAGGTTTGATTCCCCATTCCTCCATTTGCAGCTGCTGGATGGCCTTGGGCAAGCCATAGTTCTGTCAGAGCTGTTCTCTCAAGGACAGTTCTGGAAAGAGCTCTCTCAGCCCCACCCAGGGGTCATTTGGAGGGGGGACGCGGGGGGACGCCATCCCCCCGGGTGAGGTGCGGGAGGGCGGGGCCTGGAGCTCCCTGCTGGTGCCTGCTGGAGGTCGCCGCTGGCTGTGGGAAGGACACACTTCCAGTGATGTCAGGGGGTGTGGCATATGCTAATGAGTTATGGTAATGAGTTATGCTAATGAGTCCCCCTAGCGCTTTTTCTAAGAAATGATCCCTGGCCCCACCTACCCCACAGGGTGTCTGTTGCGGGGAGGGGAAGGGAAAGGAGTTGGTAAGCCGCTCTGGGACTCCGAGTGAAGGGCGGGGTATAAATCCAATCTCTTCTTCTCTTCTTCTTCCGAGGCAATTGAAGGGGGCCTTCCTCTTTTGTAGGAACTTTACCCCTGACTCATCACTCAATGGCTTCCAGCTGAATGCATGAAGTGTCTCCACGGGTCCGATCCATGCTTCCTCGCAAAGAAGCCCCGTTGATATCAGTATGTCAATGGAAGGATGCAGCACCTCGCATCCTTTGATACGGAGTCTCTTCTTGGGCCTTTGCATAGCGTCGATAAAGTGAGGAGCTAGTAAATCATGCCAGGCAATGTCATTGGAATTAATTTTGGTATTGACCGGTCATAAATTTAATTTTTTTCTCTGAAAAGCAATAAGTCAGCCGGGTTTCCTGGGATCCTTTTTGCTCCTCCATCCTAAGACGGCTGCCGGGGTGCAGCACCAGCGAGGCGCTGCTGAATAATCCCACAGCCGGGAGATTTTTATGGCTTCCTCTATTTGTGTGTTTAAGGTGGACGAAAATGAAATGATAATGAATAAGCTAACATGATTTTATTAGTGCATATTTTAGTGGGCCCATAAAGAAGATAAAATACAATCAAGTCAGACAAGCATAAGTATATGGGGGAGTTGGGATTTGTATACTGAGTTCTTGATGGGCCATAAATTGTTTTTAACATGTTAGGGAAACATTTTTTTAAAATATATCTTTTGTGTGCACAAGCACACGTAGATACAATCAGGAACCACACACACACACACACATGCACACACACAGAGAGAGTTATATTGTGCCTTAGTTCTTCGGAGTAATGCATTATATAAACACTAATGTGTTTGTAGCCCTGACCTGGATGGACCAGTGTTGGGTTTTGATAGTGAGATATTGAAAAATGGTATTTAGCAGAGATAATATAGCTTAGCAGAGCTAGAGTACAATAATTCAGACTCAGAGGCCATGTGTGATTAAAATAGAAAGTTTTTACTAAATTCTAGCATGGGGAAGGGTAACTGGGATGAAAATAACAACAGAGCTAAATAGGCTACATCCTTACTCTACAAAGACAAAACTAGAGGAGCGTTATGGCTTCTCTCTCCTTCCTGTTCTTCAGAACAGCAAACAAAGACGGGAAGAGGAGCCATAAAATGCTAAAACACTTTGACACTTTCGTTCCAATCAAACTCCTAGATCAGGGAGAATTTTCTTGTACTCCTAAAACAACATTGGTTACATGAGAAACATGTGACTTCCTGTGAGTAACATAAACAAACATTTAACCCCAGACATACTGAGTGTTTTCAGCTTGTAATACCCAACAACCAGGCTAGTCTGATCTTGTCAGATCTCAGAAACTAAGCAGGGTCGGCCCTGGCAAGTATTTGGATGGGAGTCCTCCAAGGAATACCAGGGTCATGACGCGGAGGCAGGCAATGGGAAACCACCTCTGAACGTCCCTTGCCTTGAAAACTCCATGGGGTCCCCATACGTCAGCTGTGACTTGGCAGCACTTTCCCACCAACCATGTTTGCATGAGAGAGACATCAGACATCAGATCTATGTATACATTCCAGATTACATTAATAAGCATTTAGTAAATCATGTTTGTGTTATAGCTTTGTATTATAGCTTTGATGTTGTTTTCTCCTTACCTATGAGGACTGACCTATAAGGTACAATCTGCTGGGACTGTACCGCTTCAGAAAGTATGACAGAGGATCACATGACTGAATGTTCTCCTAGGAAAGCTTCCCTGCATATAAATACTAGGACAACAGGAAGACAATCTGGGCTACAGGCATGCATACACATGAAGTTTGTCAGTTTGGTGTAGTGGTTAAGTGGGCAGACTCTAATCTGGGAGAACCGGGTTTGATTCCCCACTCCTCCACTTGCAGCTGCTGGATGACCTTGGGCACGCCATAGTTCTGTCAGAGCTCTCTCAGCCCCACCCACCTCACAGGGTGTCTGTTGTGGGGAGGGGAAGGGAAAGGGGATTGTAAGCCGCTCTGAGACTCCGAGTGAAGGGCGGGGTATAAATCCAGTCTCCTCCTCCTCCTCCTTCTCTATAGAAAGCCCCTACATAAATGTGCGGAAGCAAGTACAGCAAGAATGAGTGTGCTCCATGCCTCCGTGTGATTGCTGAGTCGTCTGCACAGCGTGAATGCATGACAGAAGTGTCTGTTGCGTACACCCCCTTCCCATGATTGGGAACACGCTGCTTTCCACATGTTGCTGATGATGGGGAGGGAGCATATGTGTGATGCTTCCTCTGCATGTGGTAGCTGTGCAGTCATCACCCGGAGGTGGGGGTAGGACTTCATACGCATAGCCACTCCCCCCCCCCATGCATTTACTCCACACGCAGAAGGGTCATGTGGGCAGGACTCCTGATCCAGACCCCAGGGTCTATCAAGGTCAGTGTTGTCTCCTCTGACCTGGTTATCACCTCAGAGAAGTGTCATTGCAGAAGCCCTGGCCTGGATAGCGCAGGCAAGCCTGATCGCATCAGATCTCAGAAGCTAAGCAGGGCCAAGTCTGGCAGGTACTTGGAAGGGCGACCTCCAAAGTATTCCAGGGCTGGGATGCAGAGGCAGGCGAATCAAGCCACCTCACTGAAAAATGTCCAAGCCCCCCATAGGGGTCACCAGAAGTCCACCATGACTTCCAGTGGAGAGCCAGTTTGGTGTAGTGGTTAAGTGTGCGGACTCTAGTCTGGGAGAACCGGGTTTGATTCCCCACTCCTCCACTTGCACCTGCTGATGTGACCTTGGGTCAGTCACAAGCTCTGGCACAGCTGTCCTTGAAAGAGCAGTTTGTGTCAGAGTTCTCTCAGCCCCACCCACCTCACAGGGTGTCTGTTGTGGGGAGGGGAAGGGAAAGGAGTTTGTAAGCCGCTCTGAGACTCCAAGTGAAGGGCAGGGTATAAATCCAATCTCTTCTTCTTCTTCTTCTTCTTCTTCTTCTTCTTCTTCTTCTTCTTCTTCTTCTTCTTCTTCTTCTTCTTCTTCTTCTTCTTCTTCTTCTTCCTCCAGGCAGTGCTCTCTCTAAGCTGTGGAGCCGTGTGAGCAAAAATTCTACTTTGTGAGCTACTGGCATTAAAGTTGTGAGCGAGTGAGTTTGCTCCTGCATAAATTAGTTTGCTCCAGAGCCTTCCCTCCTGAGCGAAGACAAAAATGTGCGAGCTGGAGGCTAAAAACCTGTGAGCCAGCTCACACTGCTCCCAGACAAGCACACACACAAAATATGTAAAACATACACACACAAAGTATATAAAAAAGAGAAGTGGCATTGTGGGAGATGTGTTAAACCCACTCCCATGCTGCTTTCCCAATCTGCATCACCACTACCACTACCACTATCCAAAGCTTGTCCGCAGGGGGAAACATACAAGTAGCTGTCTGATAGATACTTACGTAGCTCAAAGGGGAAATACTGCCATTGGGGAGGGGATGATTTAGACTGGATGAAAAGGGTTAGCTCTCCTTCCCAGGGTCCCACTTCAAGATCCAATGTAGCTTCTTAACTAATGTAGGAGAATCAGAATCAGATCAGAGATCTCCGGCATTGCATTTAAGGGGACCCAAAGATGAGCCCCTTCTCGGTATTCGCTGAGATTGACAAGCCAATGGTCTTCCTCCCTGTTGAAGGCAAAAGGGGGGGCTTTTCCATAACTCAGCAGCTGAGCACTGGTGTTCTGAAGAATGCAGCAAACACATTTTAAAAATCGCTAGACCCCGGCCTCATATCTTATCTTGCTTTTTAAAGACAGCGTGCTGCCTGTTATCTGATCTTTTCTATGTACGCGACTATTTGATAGGCAGAAGTGAAAGGACAGCAGTATTATTCCCAGGCAATCAATCTCTCTCTCTCTCTCTCTCTCTCTCTCTCTCTCTCTCTCTCTCTCTGTAAATAGCTTTTTTTCTCGTTCTATAGTGTTCTCTCTCTCTCTCTCTCTCTCTCTCTGGAAGGAGATTCTTTACTGACTCTAAAGTGTGTTTGATATAATGCGCAGGGGTGGCTGTCTTTACTATGTCTTTATTATAGAGTCACTCTAGGTATGCAAGCCTCTAAATGGAGGGAGTGGAAAGGGGGTTTTGTGTAATAGCATTCCAAAGGCACAATAAATCTGTCTGCCTGTACGCAATGTGCTGTGGAAGGAACCTTTATGTTTTTGAGAAGTTCATTGGGGTCTCTCTCCTTCTTTACTGTATTTCTCCAAAGGTGCTCTTCATTGGACGCTCTGCAAGTTTTAGCGGTATAGGCACGAGTAGAATTAGGAATTAGAAGTGGAATTAGGAGCTGGTTTGGTGTAGTGGTTAGGAGCACAGACTCTAATCTGAGAGAAGCAGGTTTGATTACCCACTTCTCCACATGCAGCTGCTGGCATGACCTTGGGTCAGTCATAAGTTCTTTCAGAGCTGTTCTCTCAAGAGCAGTTCTCAAAAGTGCTCTCTCAGCTCCGCCTTCCTCACAGGGTGTCTGTTGTGGGGAGGGGGAGGGAAAGGCGATTGTAAGCCACTCTGACTCCTTTGGGTAGTGAAGGGCAGGGTATAAATCCAATCTCTTCTTCTTCTTCTTCTTCTTCTTCTTCTTCCTCTTCTTCTTCCTTTTCCTGCTTCAGCACTGCAGAGAGTAGAGAGCTCAATCTCATTGCCTTTTCTTGGATATTCCTATTGGGGTAGGGCACACCAGAACCTATGCAGTTGATCGTTTCACATTTAGGCTCCTGGGGAAAATGTCGTCTACATTGCACTGTAGTAGCTGAGGTTCAAAGGTCATCTCTGGTGGGCCTTAGTCCAGGCACTGTCTTTCAGCCTCTGGTTTCAAGATATATCAAAGTTATCCAAGGTTGTGAGACTGTTACTGAGATGATGGCTTGGATCAAGGGACACTAGCCGTCAGATGGGACCTGAGGATCCTCCAGAATTACAGCTCATTTCCAGACTCCAGAGATCAGTTCCCCTGGAGAGAAATTGATATTTGGGGGGGTGGACTCTATGGAATCGTACCCCGTTGAGGTCCCTGCCCTCTCCAGGATCCACCCCCAAATCTCCAGGAGTTTCCCAGTCTGGATCTGGTAATCCTGCCCCCCATCCCCCGCCAGTGGTCAGGGGGACCTGGCAACCCAAGCTAGATCCCATCAGTCTGCTCCACCAAGAGTGATGCTTTCCTCCAATGTAAGAAGCCTTCCTTCGAGAAACCTTTTGCTGCAAGAGGCTATTTGTGTTGGAAGAAAGAAGAAAGGGCCACCCTTAGCAGAAGAGGCCCATGGGATCCAACCCAATACTTGTAAAGTGCTCTGAACGGTCTAAAGCACTATGTAAATGCCAACAATTATCATCCCAATGAAGGGTTGTGGCTCTACTACTGATGCAGCTTGAAGTCGCCTCTCAGTTGCTGTCTGAAGGGGTCCTTGCTAGGTGAGAGGTAACGCTTGGCCAATCCAGTGTGGCAGGGGAAAGAGAAAAATGAGGGTGATCAGATTTAACCCAGAGACCACCAGTCAGCCCAATCCAAGAGAAGCTCTGCAGTCTTTGTCCATGTGTTCGCTTTCTGGCTGGTCTTACTGTAGCATCTAGTCTTGGGCTTGGGTCCAGCAATGCACAAGCAGAAATGTAAACAGCCTCAGCACAGCTCTGCTTGCGAAAGATCTTGTGCAATGCCTAGTGCTTTCCTCCCTATACATTTCAGTGCCCAGAAACGCTTTTGCGAGCAGAAACGCAAATGGGGGCCAGCACACTGTGGTCCAGCACACTCAGACAGAATTGTGTGATGTGTCAGGCTGGCAGTGCGATCAGGACACTAGCTATTCCCAAACCTTATTCTGGAATGCCATCCCTTTGCGCTTCAAGAGCCAGAAAGGAGGATCGTGTTCTCTGCTACACCTTCCTTTTTCTTTCACAATCTGCCTTCATGCTCTACTGGATGCATTTCCCCTTTTTTTGCTTTAAGCCAGAGAATCACGTTCCATTCGTGGAATCCTTTCGGAGGGAAACAAGGAGACACTTCACTATTCACCATGAAGGCCAAAGAGAGGAAGACAAAGGACTGTTGTTTCTGACGCATGCCCTATGGCATTGGCAGTCAATAAGTGCCTGCTGGGATTGGGTGTCCTGGGACATGGAAGATTTATCTGGCTCTAGGGATTACATCCATTTTATATGGGTTTTGGCACAAGCTGAGATTTCCTTAACCATCCAAATATACACATAATTAAAAAATAATGGGTGGAAGATTCTTACAGGCTCAGGCGAGCTGTGCTTTTGGCTGCCTTGCTGCCTGTGTGTGCGCAAGGGAGCCTATGCGGGTAGTACTACAGGTCACTAGAGGGAACAGAAAGGTTGTGCATGCCTCCCATGAACACACCCCACCTTCCCCATTATCTTGGTACACTAACTATGTGCAGATGGGACTTGCTGGGAGTGAGACTGAACAAGATCTTGGGGTGCTAGTGGATAGCTCGGTGAAAATGCCAACCCAGTGTGCACTGGCAGTGAAAAAGACAAACTCCATGATAGGGATTAGTAGGAAAGGGACTGAAAACAAAATGGCTAAAGTTGCAATGCCCTTGTACAGAGCTATGATGCTGCCTCATTTGGATGCTGTGTGTGGTTCTGGTCATAGGATACTGGGAAAAGCATGCAAGAGGACAATCGATATGATAAAGAGGTTGGAGCATCTTTACTACAAGGAAAGGCTAGATAGTCCGGGACTTTTCAGTCCAGAAAAAGATACAGCTAAGGGACGACACGATAGAGGTTTATAAAATTATGCAAGGGAGATAGAAAGTGCACAGAGATAGCGTTTTCTCCCTCTCCCGTAATACTAGAACTCAGGGTTACCCAATGAAGTTGTTGGAAAATGGTTTCAGGACACACAAAATAAAATGTTTATTTAATTCAGTGAGTAACTAAGCTGTGAAATTCACTGTCAGCGGACATAGTGATGGCCATGAGCAAAGTTGACTTTAAAAGTGAGTCGGGCATATTAAATAAAGCAAACTTCTATATACCGAGGCAGCAAACCTCTGAACAGGATAAAGCACCAGGGAAGGCGCTGGCCTCTGTGTGCTGATTGTTTGAGCCTTCAGGGCAGCTGCTGTGTGAAACTGTGTGCTAGGCTAGGTGGATCCGTGATCTAGTCCAGAAGACTGTATTTATGCTTTTAACCATGGTCGACCAAACAAAGTGGGAGTGTGGCCAACCAGAACACTTCCCTTAACAGCCTTACAGCATTTGGACCTAGAATCACGGGACAGAAGGAGATCAGGGCTTTGTTTTCTGCAGGGGGCTTTTCTGCATTCTCATTCCCCTTGCTTGTGAGTTCCCATTGCTTTGGGGGGGTTCTTTCTGTTCCTCATGTGTTTTGCTCCCTCTCATGGTCAATTTGATACTACAGTGTTTTATGTCCAGCATAAAAAACCCACCGTTTAAATCTGCAGGGAGATATGCCGGACACACACCAATGTAATATTGAATCGACCATCAGAGGGAGCAAAACACAAGTGGAATAGGAAAAAAACCAACAGCCCTGAAGCAAGAGAAACTCACAAGCAAGGAAAATGAGAGTGCAGAAGAGCCTTGGGAATCTTAGTCTGGGTGTGGGTGTTGCACCAACAGTGGGTTGGCTTGTGCCCTGTGGGCTTCATTGTTGCATATATCTCATAACGACCGAGTCAGAGCAATAAGGGAGCAATATTCAATTCACTTCCATTCCAGTGAAGATGTTGTAGCTCTCATCCCCATTGTCTTGATAGTGGTTATTAGTTCTGTCGTAAAAGGTAGCATCTCGTGCTGCCATCCTGTTCCAAAGCATTGCATAATACTGAATCCGATCAAGTGCTTTTCCTAAGTCTCTTCTGTGCTAAAGATTCCGTTTTTAAAAAAAGTCAAGCTGCTGCTTCCCTGTATATCCTCGACATTAAAGATGAGCGAGAGGACTTACACCTCGCATGGCATTTCTTTAAAAGCACACTTTCAAATAAGACAGGATAATTACTGGCCAGAGTCTAACGACTCTCTGCAAAAGACTGAACTTGTCAGTTCGTTGCAGCAAGGAGCTGGAACAAGATGCGGCTGGGAACCTTTGACAGACGCTCCCATGGCCTCCCCTCTCCTCTAGCAAAACAACATGCGCGATGCGATGTCACTATGCTTTGGGCTTCCTCTTCTTCCGATGCTGCAAACAGTAAAATGGAGGAAGGTGGGGAATTTTGTAGGAAAACTGACATCACGTCACACATTCCGAGCCAGTAGACACTGCGAGAGGAAAGAAGAGAAGAAGATCTGGGGCTCCTCTGTTGCTGGGAGCCCTGCAGCTCCTAGCATAGCTAGCTCCAGTTGCAAACCTCACAGAAGGCAGTGGAAGGAGATGTTGACCCACAATCCTTTTCCATGGATGACATGTGGGCAGGACAGGCATTAACCTCTTCCTCCCCACCCCTTCTTCATGTTGCAGACAAACACAGTCATCATGCAGGAGCCGAGTGGGAAGAGGACCAAACCAAGCCCCAGTGGCACGAGCAACATCGTAGGGACCACTCAGCCCTGGTCTGGCTAGTGATGGTGCTTCTCTAGCCAGTGGTGACGTAAGCTTGCCCATTGTCTCCTTCCATGGCACCTCTACCAGGGGCTGACTTCCACTCAGGCAAGGGTGCCACAGAAGAAGTCAGTGACCCTAAGTCCAATGTTCCCTCTAAGCTGTGGAGTCTTGTGAGCAAAAATTCTACTTTGTGAGTTACTGGCATTAAAGTTGTGAGCGAGCGATTGGACTGCTGTGTAAATTAGTTTGCTCTGGAGCCATCCTTCCTGAGCTGAGACAAAAATGTGTGAGCCGGAGGCTACAAAACTGTGAGCTAGCTCACCCTAACTCAGCTTAGAGGGAACCCTAACCCTAACCTTCATCATCATTGTTGGTCATATTCTAGCTGAATGGCCTCCACAACACTTCCAGCACCACTGGGACTTGGCTCGGTTAGCTCCTGACCACTAGGGGCCCTAAAGTCCTGCCCAAGGAACTTCCCTTATATGGTACAGAGTCAATCTGCCCCAGTATGGAACTACAACCAATATTTTTTTCCTATAGAAATTATATTTTTGTGTAATTTCATCTTGAATATATTGAGGGAAAGACCTTTGAACGTGGTATGAAATCTGACACACCCGCCCACCATGCACATCAAAATCACTTCACTCCTCTCCACTAAAACTGGAATAGGGCCCGCGATCGTTTCCAATGCACGTATTTGTATCACAGACAGTCATGTGACTGCCCATGGAACCCACAGAATTCTACACTGTTGGGTTCTTGGCCTGCCACTTGGCATGACGATGGCTGATCTGCACAGTGCTCTGCCATATATAGTCACTGGTCATATGACCATTTCAAAAAGCCAGCTTTCTGGAGGATGTCTGTGACTCAGTTGCAACCAGTTGAAACCCTGTTGATTTCAGTGGACTGTGTCCACAAACTGCATTAAAAGTTAGCAACTCAGTTCTAAAGAAATTAGGCAGGAATGTAACCAGTGTTCCCTCTAAACTGAGTTAGTGTGGGCTAGCTCACAGTTCTTTAGCTTCTGGCTCACACATTTTTGTCTTAGCTCAGGCTCCAGAGCAAACTAATTTATGCAGTAGCCAAATCGCTCGCTCACAACTTTAATGCCAGTAGCTCACAAAGTAGAATTTTTGCTCACAAGACTCCACAGCTTAGAGGGAGCATTGAATGTAACCAGGCAGTAATACATACAGGTGTGGTTGCTGGAGATGGTTAAGAGAGTTTCCTACATCTATGCACAGATGTCATGCCTTAAGCCAGTTTGAATGATCACTCTGTTTGCATGCTTCAAAAGACTTTGGCCATCCTATTTTCCATGGTTGGACCAGTCACACTTGTGGGAGGAGCACAGATCAGCAGAAATGGCAATTAGTGCATCAAATTAAGATGGGATTTGGGTCCAATTGCACCTTAAAGACAAATGAGATTTTGGGGGGATAAACTTTTGAGAGTCAAAGCTCCTTCTCTCTACCTATATGTAATGGTTGTGGTCGTGTTTCACTGTATCTGAAGAAGTGTGCATGCACATGGAAGCTTATACCTCGAATAAAACTCTGTTGGTCTTGAAGGTGCCGCTGGACTCCCAACTTTGTTCTACCCCAAAAATCTTATTGGTCTCTAAGGTGCTACTGAATTTGAATCTAGCTCTTCTTCTGCAGACCTCATGAAACCAAATTAGGACTGTATCTTCTGTTGATGGGAGCTGCATAACATATGTTGGCTACATGTGTACATCTGAATCTAATCCACACATTTCTAGGGTGTCTTATTCAAGTATGACGTGGTTCTATCCTGTACCCTATATTACATCACCAGATTGATTAAACATCGATGCTACCAGCTGGAGAAAGGTGACGTGTTACAGAAGCCGTAGCTTTGGTCTAGGTACATCTAGGAAACCAATAGATTTCACATGATGTGGAAAATGTGCAATGAAGTGTTAATTTTTTATAAATTCCTAAATGTGGGTTTCAGATCTGGGTATCACATGTTTGTTTTTTAATGTACTTTCTCAGAATTTGTATTTTTATAAAATAGAAAATACTATTGACTTAATCTAAGCTGATTTGACATTTGACATTTTGATGAAGAAAGCACATTGTCTTCTCTTACACCATAGCTTAAAGATTCTATATGTAAGCATGGAATGAAAACAGTTTTGATTGTAAATTAATTATTTCCCCCTGAATTTTACATTTTTTTGTCTAAAGATTAACCTGGATTCTGAAGATCCAAAGATAATGTACTTTGCACTGATGAATGATCTGAAAATCTTTTAATTTGCTTTATTTTAATATGCTGGTTTTAAACTTTATCAATAAATTAGACCGTAAACTTTTCAAGGTGCTGGTTCAGCCTAAATCATTATTGTTTTTATTTCATTTCGCTATACCTGATAATGAAGAGGATGACTACTTTGCCATTCACGAAAGGAGGAAAAGAATGAGAAACAAGTAGGGGATTTATATAGCCTTCTGGGCTCCCTAGAAAAAGATCAGTTTTTAAAAGAAAAGAAAAAGGGAGACAACCCCCCCCCCAATGAGTGATAACGGCAAGAAAAAGGGAGACAACCCCCCCCCAATGAGTGATAACGGCATGTTCATAACTCTCAGCCTGTTGGAAGCCGTTTCTAGTCAGTCAAAGAAAGGAGGAAAAAAAGGTTTTTTTAAAATGGCCTGCTTAAAACCCTAAAAGATGATAACATCCCAAAGGGCTAGCTTTGGACTACAAGAGAAGTGAGTGGCCTATCATTTATCCCCATCTGTACCTCCAGTGATTTCTTGCAGGCCAACAGCTGGAATACTGTAATGCAGAAGTAAATTCTCCAATTAACCGTACGTATGGGCCAATATGAATAATAACACCAAGACATCTGCTCAGTTTACAACTCCTTTAAAGTACTGGGATTTAAGCTTGCTTGAGAGGCAGCTTGCACAATGGAAGAAGTGCCATTTGGGTGTGAAAGTTGGATCAGATCAACACTCAGCCATGACACCCATCCGGCAGCTGTAGCGGCGCTCAAACTCATGACAAGCAGACTTCTGAGAAACAGGCATTGGCGGATGATACCGGCCATGCTACAAGGCCGGCTTCAATGTCTCATGAGTCCCTCATGCAAAGAAATCTGCTTGCAAATATGAAGCTAGTATGTTGAAAAGGAAGCTTTTTAGCTTGCACATCTCTATGATATGCTAGGGTGGGGTTTTTTAATATACATTTTGGACAGATCAAGACGGGTAGCTGTGTTAGTCTGTCTGTCTAGCAGTAGAAAAGAGCAAGAGTCCAGGAGCACCTCAAAGACTAACAAAATTTGTGGCAGGGGATGAGCTTTCATGAGTCACTGCTCACTTTTGGACAGCATTCGGACTTTCAATATACCTGCAGTCTGGAGTGGTACAGCTCAGTGAGAAATACTCCATAAGATGCTTCTATCACGTGCTTCAACACTTACCATGCAGTCCTATGCAAAGTTACTGCAGTCTAAGTTCATTGATTTCAATGAGTGTGCTCTGGAGGACCTCTTCTAGGATTGCTAACTCTGGGTTGAGAAATTCCTGGAGATTTCAGGTTGGAAGCTGGGAGGTGAGCGTTTGAGGAGGGGAAGGGTTTCAGTGGGGTGCAATGCCACAGAGTCTACCCTCCAAGGCAGCCATTTTGGGCAGGGTAACTGATCTCTGTCACTTGGAGATCAGGTGTAACAGCAGGAGATCTCAAGACCTCCCACTGAGTTTGGCAACTCTAACATAGGATCACACTGTAAAATTCTGGATTGTACAGGCTTTCTCAAATAGAGTGGGGTCATTATAATACAAATGATAGCCCAAGAGGGTTAGACAATCAGGATGTTTGTAACACTCCATTTTAAAAAAAACCAAAGGAGCACTATAGATGTACACCAAGGTGAACCCCATTTATCAAAATGTTTCTAAGCACAGGAGTGTGTGAAACAATGTTGGCTTATTCCTGTCAGGGTCTAGGGAGATAAGGGGGCAATTCTAGGACTGGAAGTTGGCCCTTTTGATGACTCCCAGAGACCGCAGGTAGGTATGCCAGGTCTGGGTTGGAAAATACCTGGAGACTTTGGGGGTGGATCCAGGAGAGGGTGGGGTTTGGAGAGGGGAGGGGCCTCAGCATGGTACAATGCCATAGAGTCCTCCCTTCAAAACAGCCATTTTCTCCAGGGGAGCTCATCTCTGTCAGCTGGAGATCAGTTGTAAAAGTGGGAGATCTCCAGGCCCCACCTGGAGGCTGGCAGCCCTAACTACAGGGTATATCAATTCCAGAGCCTATAAGAAGCTCTAAACCTGAGAGAGGCTCCACCCAGCAACATTGTTTATTGGCTCCCTGAAGCAGGTAGCAACTTTAAGGTTCTAAGGAATCATAGTGACATCCCAAAGCTGTGCAATATAGCTCTCAAAAGATCCTGCCAATTTTTTTAAAGAACATAAGAGAAACCATGTTGGATCAGGCCAATGGCCCATCCAGTTTGGTGTAGTGCCAGTTTGGTGTAGTGATTAAGAGCAGCGGACTCTAATCTAGAGAACCGGGTTTGATTCCCACTCCTCCACATGCAGCCAGATGTGTGACCTTGGGTCAGTCAAAGTTCTCTCAGAGCTGTTCTCTCAAGAGCAGTTCTCTCAGAGCTCTCTCAGCCTCACCTACCTCACAGGGTGTCTGCTGTGGGGAGAGGAAGGGAAGGAGATTGTAACCTGCTCTGAGACTCTGAGTGAAGGGCAGGGTATAAATCCAACTCTTCTTCTTCTTCTTCTTCCGTCCAGTCCAACACTGTGTCACACAGTGGCCAAAAACCAGGTCCACCAGTGGGGCCAGAACTCCAGCAGCCCTCCTACTGTTGCCCCCCAAGCACCAAGAATACAGAGCATCACTGCCCCAGACATAGTGTTCCATCTATACCTTGTAGCTAATAACCATTGATGGACCTCTGCTCCATATGTTTATCCAATCCCCTCTTGAAGCTGTTTATGCCTGTAGCCTTGATCCCTTCCTGCAGCCATGGTGAAAGAGTACTTCCTTTTTTCAGTTCTAAGCTTATTGTTCCCTACCTTTGCTATCTCATGCATAAACCTCTATCATGTCACCCTTCCGTCCAAGTTACTACCAACTCAAAATTAATGAACAGGTTAAAAAGTACTGGATTTAGAACCAAGCCCTGCAATACCCCACTGCTTACCACCTTCCACTGTGAAGCCTGCCCATTTGTACTCTCTTTGTTTCCTGTTGGTTAACCAGTTTTTAATCTGTAAGAGGACTCTTATCCCATGACTGCTGAGTGTACTTAGGAACCTTTGATGAGGAAGTTTATCAAAAGCTTTCTGGAAGTCTACGTAAATAACATCTATTGGGTCACCCTTGTCCACATGTTTGTACACCCCCCTCAAAGAACTTTACTTTAATGATACTGCTCTTACAGCCAATTTGGCTCTGAACAGTGTCACACTAAGAGAAGAAGAAGAAGAAGAAGAAGAAGAAGAAGAAGAAGAAGAAGAAGAAGAAGAAGAAGAAGAAGAAGAAGAAGAAGAAGAAGAAGAAGAAGAAGGAAATTTATTTAATACATGTGTCTACCTCAAAGAACTCTAAAAGGTTAGTGAGACACGATCTTCCCTTACAGAATTCATGCTGATTTTTCCTCAATGGCTTTTGCTCATCAGTGTGCCCACTAATATTATTTTTAATAATGGATTTCACCAACTTACCCAGTATCAACGTTACACTGACTGGCCTGTAATTTCCTGGATCTCCTCTGGAACCTTTTTTAAAGATGGGAGTTACATTAGCTACCTTCCAGTCTTTTATTGAAAGACTGCATATTTTTGTTAGGAGATTCACAAGTTCACATTTGAGTTCTTTCTGAACTCTTCAATGTATGCCATCTGGGCCTGGTGATCCATCAGTTTTAATTTGTCTGTCAGTTGTAGGACCTCCTCTGTCGTCACCACAATCCGACTCAGGTCTTTCGACACCCCTCCCGAAACTGGCAGGTTTGGAGTGGGCAGGCACCTCCCATCTTCCCCAGTGAAGACAGGGGCAAAAAAATGCATTCAGCTTCTCCGCCATTTCCCTATCATCCTTTAGTAATCCATTTTCTCCTTGGTCATCCAAGGGCCCCACTGCCTCCCTGACTAGTTTTCTGCTACTAATGTATTTGAAGAAATGAAATTTTTTAGGATGACATAAAATGGTTGATATGCCTATGTTGTTGGCTGGAGAGGTCTACGTTGGCATGGATGGCACTCCGTGGAGCTTGTGCTTTTTTACGCCAGGTGGGGATCGGCCTTCGCCCCACTTAATGGATTGACTTTCCCGAAAGAGAAAGCAAAGGGCCAATTATAACTTCTATCTAGAAGAGGACTAATTTTAAATTACTTGGTTATTATACACCAAATAAGCATTTCAAGGAGGCTAGTTAATTACTCTAATTAAAAGGGGTTATCTTGCCCTTGATTATTCTTGCCAATGGTGTAGTTTAAGCATTGAAGCAGAAAGAAGAGCAATTTTGGATGTGAAGTTTTCCACAAAGGCTGGTGTGCTTGATAAGAGCTAATGACCCTTGTCGTGGTCATCTGTCTCAGAAGAACCATAAACCAACTCAAGGCACAGGTTTACCTACTGCCTAGCCATTCTTCCCCAGAGCAAACCCTATGGGTTTGTGGGGGTTTTTAGCCCTTGAAATTCTATTAAGAATTCCTTCTTGTCATTTTCCTTTGTTCTGTGATCCCCAGACTTCTGGAGAGTTTAGAAAGATGACTGAAGCACATTCTGTAATGAGAGGTGATAGGAAATCTCAGTTTCACTTCATCCCTGGTAAACCAAACCCGTGGTTATTTGTTTGCACATTATTTTATCCTTGCACTTTTTCCCCCCATGAGAAATCTGCACATTTTCCAGCTAGGGTTGCGAGCCTCCAGGTGGGGCCTGGGGATCTCCTGCTTTTACAGCTGATCTCCAGCTGGCAAAGATCAGTTGCCCTGGAAAAAATGGCTGCTTTAAAGGGTGGAATCTATGGCAGATTGTACCATGCCGAGGCCCCTCCCCTCCCCAAACCCCGCCCTCTCCTGGATTCACCCCCCAAAGTCTCCAGGTATTTTCCAACCCAGACCTGGCAACCCTATTTCCAGCATTAGGTGGATATTAATATGTTAGCATAATGTGTATAGTAAGTATATAAATGATACATACAGTACAAATAAATTGCTTATAAGAGTGGTACATATGCATATTCAAGACAAATAGTTCTGCCAAACAAAAAGTGGAAAAGGGAGACCCAAAACCATTGTCCAAAATATAAGTAAATATAACAAGAAGCCAAAGAGGGAACATTTACTTGTCTCTGGCCACAAAAGACCACCTGCGCTCTATCCAGTGGAGATCTACATATGGAAAGAGGGTTATACAGATGCAGCTGATATGGATGCAGGTGTAGCTAAATATGCATTCGCACCCATGTCTGGGCCCTGTTCAGCTAACTAGATGCATCTGTTTGAGATGTGTGTAGGTTGCCAAACTCCAGATTGTCCCTGGAGTTTTTCTGGAATTACAGCAGACCTCCAGAGTACAGAGATCAGATCCCCAGGAGAAAATGGCATCCTTAGAGGGCAGTATCTGTGGTGAACACCCATATGGTGAGATCTATGGTGAAATCCCCTTTACAGGCACACGCCAAATGTTCAGGAATTTCCCCGGCCAGAGTTGGTAACCCTATGTGGATAAGAACTAGTATCCCCACCCGGAGCTATTTAGTGTGGCTTTCAAGTGGAGCTGGGCCTACTGCAATAGTGCACTGGACATCAGTGCTGATGTTGTACCAACCCGCCCCCCCCCCATTTCCCCACTTTCAACAGTCCTGCCAGTTGCCATGTTTGGCCTAGCAACCGTAGTCAGGACCCCTTGCCTGGAGCAAGAAGAAGAAGAAGAAGAAGAAGAAGAAGAAGAAGAAGAAGAAGAAGAAGAAGAAGAAGAAGAAGAAGAAGAAGAAGAAGAAGAAGAAGAAGAAGAAGA
>NW_015169215.1:492573-498591 GCF_001447785.1 Gekko japonicus
GATTGGATTTATACCCCGCCCTTCACTTGGAGTCTCAGAGCGGCTTACAAACTCCTTTCCCTTCCCCTCCCCACAACAGACACCCTGTGAGGTGGGTGGGGCTGAGAGAACTCTGACACAAACTGCTCTTTTTCAAGGATAGCTGTGCCAGAGCTTGTGACTGACCCAAGGTCACATCAGCAGGTGCAAGTGGAGGAGTGGGGAATCAAACCCGGTTCTCCCAGATTAG
Organism: Gekko japonicus; assembly: GCF_001447785.1. Lineage (NCBI taxonomy): Eukaryota > Metazoa > Chordata > Lepidosauria > Squamata > Gekkonidae > Gekko > Gekko japonicus. Next base: position 492,803 of record NW_015169215.1, read on the forward strand.
AGTCCGCACACTTAACCACTGCACCAAACTGGCTCTCATCAAAATTCACCTTGTGGCTCTTGGTAGCTCTGAGGTAGCTGTGGCAGCAGAATTTCATTCCCTTCTGCCTTGCATAAGCTCACAACAGCCCATGATGTGAAATTGATTCTTCCCCACCATTGTGGATCACTTACTTTCTTACTTCATTTATACTCGACCTTTCTCGCTGAGACACGAGGAGGATTACAAAATCTATAGAATGGCAACTTGATAAGATTGGGGTCAGGCAATTAAATGATTGGGGGGGGACTAGATTACCCCTACGGCTGTGCAAAGACGTGCATGCGCACAATAATGTTGATTGCATGGACTTTGAGGAACACTGAGTCATAAGACATTTTATTCTAGATCACTATCTGCGGCAGAGCGGAACTATGCCCAGATAGACAAGGAGGGTCTGGCGTTGGTAGCGGCTGTCAAAAAGTTCCATGATTTTATTTTTGGCAGACGATTTTTGCTGGTCACTGACCACAAGCCGCTACTGGGGATTTTTGCGCCCGATAAGCAATTGCCAAACATCATGTCCCCACGCATGCTTAGATGGGCGATATTTTTGCAGGCTTATGATTTTGACTTAGAGCACCGGCCTGGGAAAGCGATTGGGCATGCGGATGCCCTCAGCCGGTGCCCGGTGCCGGACATTGGCGCAGACCCTGCCCCCGCCTGTGAGGTCTTGGCAATTGAGGAGCTTCCTCGACCCCCGGTATCATCCAGGGACATTGCAGCACACACGGCCAAGGATAGCGTGCTGTCCCGAGTATTAAACTGGGTTTGGAGGGGGTGGCCGGTTGGAAGCGTTGAACCGGAGTTCGGCCCTTACAAAAGCCGTCAAAATGAACTATCCATTTCTAAGGGCTGTGTATTATGGGGGAACAGGGTGGTGGTTCCTGACAAACTCAGGACGAGAGTGTTAGAGTCGCTGCACGAGGGTCACCCCGGTATGGTACACACCAAAGCGTTGGCCAGAGGGTATGTCTGGTGGCCGGGGCTGGACAAAGAGATCGAAGAATGGGTACGAGGGTGTCCCAAATGCCAGCAAGTCAGACCCGATCCCCCACAAGCTACACCCCAAGGCTGGGAGTCATCTGGTAAACCCTGGGCCAGATTGCATATAGATTTTGCTGGCCCTCTCCAAGGGCAAATGTTCCTAATTGTGGTGGACGCTATGTCCAAATGGCTGGAGGTCGTGCATATGAAATCGACCACATCACTTGCTGTGATCCATGCGCTCCGCCGACTTTTTGCCACCCACGGGTTGCCTGACGTCATCGTCAGTGACAACGGGCCTCAATTTGTGTCTGAGGAATTTAGGCTCTTCCTCACGAGTAATGGCATACGCCAAATGACTTCGGCCCCTTTCCATCCGGCATCTAATGGCCAAGCCGAACGGATGGTCAGGACGGCCAAAGAGGCCCTGGGTAAAATGGACGAAGGGGACTGGAGCCAGAGGCTGGGCTCCTTTCTTTTGCTGCAGCACACCACCCCCTGTAGTGCTACAGGCCGTAGTCCGGCCGAATTGTTAATGGGGCGGAGACTCACGACCCGTTTGAACCGAATGCACCCAGACCTCACTGAAGAGCAATCCGAGCGTACCACGGCGCAACCGAAGGTGCGCATGTTTGAAAAAGGGGACAAGGTTTTCGCACGAAATTATGCAAACGGGCACTTATGGCTTCCTGGGGTTATATCCGACTCTGTGGGTACTCGAATGTATGTGGTGCAGTTAGCTGACGGTCGAATATGGCGGCGCCACATAGATCAGTTAAGGAGACGTTGGGCTAGGGACAGCGCTGACTCTCCGACGGCTGAATCCCCTGATGTCGAGTGGACACCCCCAGAGCAGGCGGTGAGTACCGAACTGCCCGGTACTGTCCCCGAGTCAGGGCAGAACCCTGTGTGCGGGGCTGAAATCCCAGTCGAGTCTGTGCCTGACCCAGGCTGTAGTGGACCCCACTCTGACCCACAACCTTGTCTGCCCGTGGAGCCTGCACCGCTCCGCAGGTCCCAGCGTTCGCGGCAAATGCCGACTTATCTGAAGGACTATGAGTGTAAATACTGTTGGAATAACTGATGTACAAAGGTTGATTGCATGTATGTAAATAATAAAACAATTGGGATGATGGCTTAACTTAGGGGGGAGGAATTGTAATGTATTGAAATGATTACATGAATCACCTCATAGGACTCCCATGTTAAGCTTCGAGCCAGACCAGGGCTCCTCTAAGCGAACTTCCTATTGGTCGCTTCGTAACAGCGACCAATCAGAACGATACCATTCCCTAGGAGGGAAAGACTCCCATTGGTCTTTATTCTAGCAATCTCATTGGTTGTTATTTGTAAATAGGCGTGGCTACATTAGCCCGGTTATGTTTAAAAGGAGCATAAGCTCCCACTGTTTTCTGTTCTGGTTTCTTACTGAGTTAGTGCTTGCTCGTTACTTCCAATAAAGCTGAATCACTTGCTGAATCACTCTAAGAGTCCTTTGTTAGTGCGATCTAACAGTATTGTACTGTCTGAATCACTGCTGTGAGTCGCCCTGAGCCCATTTTGGGGATAGGGCAGGATATGAGCCTAGCAACTAAATAAATAAGTAAATAAATAAAATACTCAACTGCTTGATGAAAAATCCAGAACAAAAAAGCAGCACTAAAAGTATCCAAATTTTATCCTGAAAACAGAACAACTATTGGGATATTTGGTTAATATAGGCCCCGTTCACACGGAGCATTTGCCACACTAAAGATATGGATGAGAGGTGGATTTTCTGGGCGCGATCACACCGCAACATCTGGGAAGTGTAGCGCACCCGTGGCTAACCCGTGGCTTCGTGCCGAAGATAGGGAGAAAAAACCTACAATGTACTAGTTTCCGGAAAACGTGGGGCAAGGGCGGGCGTCTGATCGCGCCCCGTCCTAGTCCTGTTGCAAACCGGTTAGTGGGTTTTTTTAAAGTCTGCACAGGATGCGCACAAACGATCATGCGCATGCTCACCTTTTGGTGAGAAAAAATATTCCCATTTACCATGGAAGCGGTGCCTAGTGATTGCTGGTGTGATCGTGCCGCGCCGCTTCTTTGCCATGCTGCAGGATAGCTGTGTGATCGGCACCTCACGCCCTAACCACGGGACGTGTGATCGGGCAGCCACGTGCTATTTTGCTCCGGGGCAAACAGCCACGCTTGCCCCCCACACTTTCTGGCCCATGTGACCAGGGCCATAGGAGAGTTTGCCCAGTCATAGAAGCATGGTATTGCTTGAAGGAGATAGAGAAGCCTAGTCTAAATAGTACTTTCCTTATGACAATTGGCCAGATCATCCAGCACCATATATATAGAAGTATAAGGCCATTGTTTCTACAGGAGAGACTTGTAGAGATTTGTGACTCCATGAAGAGCCATGTGAGAAATGGGGGAGAACAAAGGGCGTAGAGAGAGAGAGGAGAGGGCAGAGGGCAGCTCCCAGGTTAAGACAAAGAGAGGGACATCCCATTCAAGGAGATAACACTTATGCACGCACAGAGTGATGTAGCGCCCCCCAATGTCCAGGCACTCTCAGTCACTCACTCCAACAGCAACTTCTTTAAAAACAGTCAGCCCATAAAATATTTTTAGATAAACTGAAATTGTTTGAAGGGCAGGAGTCAGTACATCAGCTGTTAAAAGTCACCATTGCATCTCGAACTGTTTCATTCCCTTTAAAATAAAAGCACTTTGGAAGGGGGACTTAGAACAATAAGTAACTAAAAATGTAAGACAATACTGTGGATGAGAAATCATGATTGTATTCAAGCAGTGGCAAATTTGGTAGAGTGGGATTTAAAAGAGACAACTTCATCAAAACCCAGGCTCTAACACGGACAAGATTTTATATGTGACATTTAAAAAGTTTTTTTGCTGCGGATTGATTGTGTCATAGAGCCTTTTTTGTCAAATAAATGTGACGATAACATTCTTTAAAAGACAAGTTATTCGCTCTTTGAACCAGCTCCCTTCTTTATCTTTTGGATAAATCTTTAAATGCTACAGTAGTGAAAAAGACCCCCAGAAATATATCATATTTGATCTGGGCCAGCATAAATCGCTTTTTCATGATATACCATTCATAACTTGATTCATTGATTCATCTCTCGACAAGACAGGGTCAGTAGAAATAAAATGATTCAGTTTCTTGCCCTCCGGAGGAAGGAACTTAAACAACAAATTCATCTTCACATCTAACCTTATGGAATTTCACACACACACACACACACACAACTGTAAGCCTAGAAATAGACTTAGGAGATGATCTGGGTGCTCTGTAATGTCAGCAAATGTTGCAAAAATAATGTCGTAGGTTTCAAAGTCGAGGGAAGAGCTGATCCAAGCCAAGAGAACTTAGCTAACACAGGAATGTGACAAGAGAGCTTTGACTCTCAAAAACGTATAGCCCAGAAGTATTGTTGGTTTCTAAGGTGCTACTGGACTTTGATCTTGCTTTTCCACTGCAGATCAACACATCTACCCACTTCGAACTAGCTAACATATGGCGTAGTCACATAAATTCACTCCATGAAATTGCTGAGCGGTCGGGTTAGAACGGATAAGAGGAAGTACTTCTTCACCCAAAGAGAGATTAACACTTGGAATTCACTGCCACAGGAAGTGGTGGGGGCTACAAGCATGGACGGCTTCAAAAGGGAATTAGATAAGCATATGGAGCAGAGGTCCATCAGTGGCTATTAGCCACAAGGTATAGATAGGGACTCTGGGGCAAGTGATGCTCTGTCATCTTGGTGCTTGGGGGGGGGGGTCAACAGTGGGAGGGCTTCTAATGTCCTGGCCCCACAGGTGGACTTCCTGATGGCACCTGGTATTTCTGGCCACTGTGTGATACAGAGTGTTGGACTGGATGGGCCTTTGGCCTGATCCAACATTGGCATCTCTTATGTTCTTATGTTCTTATGTCCCATCGGTGGGCTCCAGCCCACAGTTCAGCTGGCAAATGAAAATTTCAACACCCATATCTCTTCCTCACAATTTTGACTCCCCCATCCCCATTTTGATTCTGCTTCTCCTTGGAAGGCATCTTGGATGTTGGAAGCCATGCTTCTTTATATTTGTACCATCATTCCAAAGCCCAGAAACAACCACCAAGAAGGTCTTGCTGTCTATGGAGAATGATTACAACAAACCAAACCACGGTATATGTAAGCTAAGCAAAACACTAAATCACCGTGTATAATTTTACAATTTTTATATTTTTTTATATATGCTCTTAGATTCTCCACGGAGAGACGTTTACCACACTAGGGAAGTTTTGCCATCTGAAATGCAGTTGTAGTCACATCATAACTTAATATTGGCAATTCCCAGTCACCAGAAATTAAATGCAATAGCGTGTCACCAATAGAGTATATGAAATCTATATATCTAATAGCCAAGTTGCTCCCTCCATGTGGATATCTAAATCCACACATCGGGGGCACTTGGGGGGTAGGGAAATCTAAAAAGTTTTAAAAACTGTACAGGAGATATTTAAATCCCCCCAAAAGTAAGAGCGTTCCCTGCGCATACGCAGAAAACACTCTGGGAACTCTGTGGTGGGCTGGTGGCTGGGAGGCGCTCAAGCCTTGTCGCCGGCGCCGGGGGGAATCGGCAGGGGGGGAGATCATTGGGCCCGGTGGCTGGGAGGCGCTCAGGCCTCGCCACCAGTGCCTGCGGGGGGAGGGGAAATCGATGGGGGGGATTGGCGGGCCCGCAGCTGGGAGGGACTC
>NW_015169215.1:498618-500207 GCF_001447785.1 Gekko japonicus
AAGCCTCGCCACCGGTGCCTGCGGGGGGAGGGGAAATCAGGGGGAGATCGTTGGGCCCGGTGGCTGGGAGGCACTCAGGCCTAGCCGCCGGTGCCCGTGGGGGGGAATCAGCGGGCCGGGGGGGGGAGAAGGCTTACTTGCGGAGCTGCTTCTGCAGACTAGGAGCCTTTAGGAATACTCCCCCCCCGTGAGTATCGCGGGTCCCGCTTCTTGTAGTTCTAAGAATTTTGAAGCATTGCCTTCAGTACTTCAAGACGGTGATATATCTACAACAACAGACAAACCTGATGAAGAGTACGCAAACAGAATGATTACTAGAATACTGTTGTTTGTCTTGTTTCTCTTTGTTTTTCACTTTGTAACAAGTGTATTACATTAGGACCTTGAGGGTCAGATAAGACTTTATTACTGGGTGTAAATATTACCATAGGAGTTACATCATTCTGAATGTACTGTTGAGCTTCATGGTTAATGCTAAATGTATACTTAACATATATAAAAAAGATAAAAATTGTAAAATTATACACGGTGATTTAGTGTTTTACTTAGTCTATGGAGAATGGTCTGGTTTCCTTGTGAGTTGTAATTTGCAGCAGAGCCTTTCCAATTGTTCTTAAATCCCACAGGTTCATATGGCTGCAGACGCTTGACAAGTACCCAGCAACCCAGATTATTTAGCACTGAAGAACCCAGAAGATTAGTGAAACTGCTACAAAATTGGTATAGTATGATATTGTCGGCAAACATAGACAGCAGTCTGGTTTTGGCATTTTGGATAAACTGATGATTCCAAATCATCTGCAAGGTCAACCCCATCAGGGGTAGCCTGGCTGCTGGGGCCACTGGGAAAAATCCTAGTGGGCCGATGACCTGGGGGCTTCTCCTCCTCCACTGGGGCCACCTCAACAGGTTTTCTCTTCTTCTGTCAGATCACTGCCTCTGCATAGCAACTGGGGCTTCCTTGGTGGTCTCCCATCCAAGTGCTAACCAGGGCCAACCCTGTTTAGATTCCACGATCTGGTGAGATATATTTTTAAAATTATTTTTACAAAACTAACAATAATAACAACGAATATACCAATTCAGATTCTTCAGTACAGGTAAAGATATACAGAACAGTGTTAAGGTTTTTGCTAGTTTTCAAAACATTAACTAAAACCTTTCTATTATCTTACAGGTAAGTTCCCATAATATCATCAACCCAAGTAAAGTATATCAACAATTTAAATTTACTTTCAAAAGTATAATGAGGTTTTATAATAATTATTAACTGGTAAGACTCCATGTTGTGTCAAATAATCTACAATAGGATACCATATTTTAATAAAGTTGTCTTCCTGTTTTATTGTTTGGTTCATGTATGGGTTTTCGGCTGTCTTCCTAAAATAAAACATTTCCATAACTTTCTTCTCCATTGCTGCATTGATGGTACTGTTTTATCTTTCCAATAGTCAGCAAGCAATGTTCTAGCAACTGCAAGCAAAAATGAAACTGTCATATTTTTTTCATTTAGTATGCTTCTCAAAATGCCAGTAGTTTAATGTTACAGTTTCCAATGTGAGAGGCAGGTTGTGATTTATAATCCGTTT
>NW_015169216.1:0-4296 GCF_001447785.1 Gekko japonicus
AAACATAAGCTCATATCGTTACAGTAGAGCATAGCCAACTTCCCTTTTGACAAGAACTATTTTAGCATTCCTGAGGTGCACTGCACTAGGATGAATTCTGTGTTCAGTTATCATTTTGTTGGAGAAACAGAGTTTAGTGAAATTTTCAAAGGAGGAGGAAGAGGAGATGGTCTGGTGGACCCACAAATTTATATCTTAAAGCTCTAAGGCCCTTAGTGTCATGTCAGGTGGTAAAGACTAACACAACAGGTTTTATCTGTGTTTGAAATATTCACATGCACTGTTTTTTTAAAAAAGAAATACCTCTCTTCCTCCAAGGACCAAGGTGTGGATTACATTTTATTCTCACAACAACTCTGTGTGTGTGTGTGTGAGAGAGAGAGAGACACACAGAGAGACACACACACAGAGAGAGAATGATTGGCACAAGGTCACCTACTAAGCTTCACAGCTGAGAGATTTTTCAGACAGGGTTTTCTCCAGTCATATTTGGACCCTTTAATCCTTACACTCCAGTCGGAAATCTCATCATGAGGAAGTGATCCATGCCATTGTATGCATCAATGAGTCATAAAAAAGAAACACAAGCTATTGTGGAGGAAGTCAAAACAGTGAACTTTGAGGAAAACATTTATAGTTGTCCACTTATGGCTGCAGCAACATGACAAAAGAATACTTCTAGTAATAAAAAAAGAGAATTATTAATTCAAAGGAAATGCTGTGTGTGTATGCACACATGCCTTCAGGAAATCCAGAGAAAGTAATGAGAGAGTGGGAGGTGGAGTTTAGACGGAAGAATATCCATTTTAGCAGTCAGGCATAGTAATTTTTAATCAAATGCCGCCCTCTTGACATTCTCAGTTCCGATGCTGCTGCCAAGTCATGCTACAAATGTATTTCTCTGCTGGCTCTCTCTTGCTGTTCACAGAAGACTGACTTTGGAAAGGCATGCCTCACTTCTAACCTATTGAAGTTGGTTCTTCTTTTGTTAGCCATGTTGCAGCAGTGTGACAGACACTCAGACGAGCCAGATTAACGTTTTGATCAATTCTGCTCAGTGAGCAGTCATATGTACTATGGCGAGAGAGACAGAAACAGCATTTGGCCACGTAAAATTTTCTTCCAGAACAGTAAAAAAAAAGAAAAAAAGATATGTTTGTCTCACACACACACAAACACACACACCCTTCCCATTATTTTCAATTGGGTGTTGCAGAGATGTTTGGTAACTGAACAAATGAAGGATGAGAATTGCATGGAATTCTGCATACCCTAAGGTATTCCAAGGTAAGCAGGAAATGTACAGGACTCCTTAAGTAAACTGCTGTCATCTGCCTGAAACCAACCCAGCTGGCTGGTTATAGACCAGGATTACTCTTATACCACAAGAGAGCAGCAGGCAGGAAGTAATACATACTCTATCAGTACAACATTGCTTTCAATGGAAGGCACACTCAAAGCATACTTGGACTGCATATCATTCCATTAAAAGCAGCAGAAATCAGATGCATGTTTGGATATGCATTCAATTTGCCTCAGTAAAAACTGTAATTTTTTAAACATTTTTTGTGACTCTGTCAAATGTCAACCCACTGAACAATTTTAGTCTCTAATAAACAAACAGTACCAATTATATTTAATCATCCATGCACATAGTCTCATTTTTTCCCCCCTGTTAATACACTTCAGAATTCATGCTGGGTCCTGAACTTTGCCATTCATTCCCTCCCCCCACTTCGGCCTATTTCCTTTTTTTTTAGTTTGATTTCAATAAATAAGTTATGAGCAGTGTAATCCAATGCATAACGACTTCCAGACTAACCCACTGATATCAGCAAGTTAGACCAAAGGAATTCAGTACAGGACTACACTGTAAAATTATTTGTTTCACTTATCCATTCTTGTGTTGCTATTGTTGCTTCTATTGATTTCAGATGGGACACACATTGTACTTTTGCAACCTTTTTTTTGCCCACCCAATGTAGATAATATTGTCAGAGACTGTACCCCCATCCAATGCCTGCCAAATCACAATCACAAGCTTGGAAAACTTTCCACAGATCTATATGCATATTGTAAAATCTCACCACTGTTAACATCTTGATAAAAAAAGAAAGGACATTGTTTCCCTTAAATAAGAGATCACTTACGAATGACAAACTATACCTTATCTTTCATGCATCACTTTGTCAATCAAAAACCTAGAAAATACCGGCTTCCGGTTTGTGGATCAGCAATGACGGTCGTTCTCCCCAGACCTCGGGGGAGCGGCCCACACACCAGTGGTATGGAGGGGTGCTACCTCTAGTAGCACTCACACAGAGCCTTCGCGATAGGCTCCAGGCCAGAAGGCTTTTGAGGGGCAGCCTCTTCAATGGCTCAATGCTGGAGAATTGAGGCTTCCCTCCGCCCTGATGGTCCTGCCGCTGTGTGGCCCTCGGGCACAAGCTGATTTAAATAGGACAAGCACTGGAGATCAAGCGGAATATCGATTATTGCGAGCGAAGTCAGAGAAATGACCGACAATGAATGTGAGTTCAAAATAAACAGAATATTTTAAAAGCGAATTACCCCCCCCCCCATGGGAAAAGCTGAGCACAAAGATGGACACCTCTTATGCGAATGGACAGATAAGCGTAACGAAGGGGCAGGGAGGGGAACAAGTAGTGATTTTGTTTTGAGAGACTTACTTGAGCGCTGACATTGAGGCGACGATTTTTTGAGTCCGTGAGAAGCGGTTTGGAATTGTAAACAATCATATAAAATGGCGGCCTCGCAAAGAAAGTTTAAAACGAAACTGGCGGGTAGTCAGAGCCCAAAACCAGAAGAGGGAGCAGACATCATGAAAATGTTAGCGGATATGCTCAAGCCAGTGAAAATAATAATAATAATGCTTTCGATTTATTGATCGCTCTTTTCCACATACCTGTGTTTCAGAGCAATTTAGTTACTCTTGAGACAGTTGATGTAGCAACTTGATGGTATTAATCAGCAACTGACTTCCCTGAATCAAAACTTCACATCTCAGCAGCTCCAACTGGCAGAAACGGCGAAGAAGGTGGAGCATACGACAGAGAGTTAAAGAGATAGACACCACAAATAAGAAAATGAAGAAAAGAATGGGGGAAGTTGAAGCAAACAAAACTTCCAAGAAAACCGTTTGTTACAGCTACAAATGGGAAAAGCCAATATGATCCTCAGATTCCAGGGAGTTCCTGAATCGAAAAAGGAGGATCTGAGGAAGTTGCTCAGCGAGATCATCGCCCCAGCAATAGGCTCAACAGCGGATGAAGTAGTAAAAGAGATGGAGACTGCTTATAGGGCATACTTCAATTATACTTAAAAAAATAGCCTGCCTGGAGAAATTGTGGTCAGATTCTCAAGAAGACAGACCAGAGATGCTATTTTAAAAGCAACTTCAGCAACTCCCCTGAAACTAGGGAATACAAACATTAAAACTTTAAAAGACATTCCATTTGAAATTCACCAAAAGAGGAAGAGCTATAAGGACTTGTATATCCAACCCGAATCACAGATGGGCCTTTTCCAGAGCCAGATTTGATACTTTTCCATCTGCAGTTCTTTTTGGAAGGTTTCAACGCATCCCCAGGCATTTGAGACTATGCTCATGCCCCTCGGAGTCAATAGAGACCCTTCCCCATATATTATTTCATTGCTCCTATTATGCAGAAGAGAGAGCCCTTTTAATTATGCCCTTGATAAGGTCATTTAGGTTCCAAGGACAACCAGTAATCCAGTCTGAGGAACTTTTGCTGAAATACTTACTGGAGGACAAATCCATGGCAATATCAAGGAAGGTTGCTAAATTTCTTTTTATTGCAATTATAAAGCGTAAGCACCTCCTTAATACTCCTCATGATGTCTCTTCTCTGTAACACTTCTCTTGAATGAATGAATTTTATTGTTACGGCGCTTAGCCAGCAATTGTAACACTTCTCGATAACCTGGAGATTGTTTTTGATCTTGTATGCTCTTTGACGGGTCTTTGACCGTAATAAACTGATTGATTGATTGATTGCTATAAGGACTTAATTTCTTTTCTTCAAACCAATGGAATTTCGTACAGGTGGGTGATCCCAGAGGGTGTCATCTTTAAAATCAACTACAAAAGAGAAAAGATTGACTCCATTTTTAAAGCCAAAGAATTTCTGAGACGTCAGTTGGGACCAGAGGAAGAATCCAAATAGGGAGAATCGAGATCAAGTGACTCCGCTACCTCTGGAACGGATGAGGTCTCTGCTGTAGAAATGGATGCAGGCGCAATGAAAGTTACAT